>NC_057789.1:17198678-17302395 GCF_014905175.1 Aphidius gifuensis | reverse complement strand
ACTGGTTATCTTTGGTTTTGTTCCACTACCAGTTCGTCTTTTGATGACTTTCTTTGGAGGATCCAAAGCTTTGAACTCTGGATGAAATGGAAGTTGAATTTCTTTAGATGTATTAGCCTTTGGACTATCAACTCTCATGAGTTTTACTCGTGGTATTTTATCTGTTAGTAACACATCAGAACCAGATTTTGAGATTATTGAATCAAATTCTGAGTCGGTACCTGGAGTACAGTCCAATGTGTCACCTCCAGTTGAAACAGACTCGTGGTTCAACGTTGTATTTGGAACCACATCTATCCACGCAATCAAATCACTTCCAAAGTCTGGTTTTAATGGAGTAGCTGACAAGGAAGCTCCAATTTCTACTAGTTCTTTAGCAGCTGTAGTTGCCTGATCAACAGACTTTTGGTATTGCTTCAGTTTGGAGCAAACACCTGATAAAGCAGTGGCGATTTTTGGTTCTGCTGTAGTCAACTTCTTCAATTGGTCTCGAAAGGGCTCCAAGTCATCCACCAAGAACAGTTCCGGTGATCGATACATGGGAAACTGACTTGCTGGTTGTGGTGCCTTTGCACTATCTTCTGCTTCACTCTCGCTATCGGTGTAGTCTAGTTGAAGTGGTGTAGCTCTCATACGGCTGCGGTCTCTTACAGCTGAACGAGTCTGTCTCCTGAGTATGGCAGGATCACTCAAAGACTTGTTACTCGAGCGTAACTCCCTCATCTAAAACAATATAAAACGAGATGCGGTAGCAATTGTGTGACAATTTATTAGTGTGGGGCTATCCACGGCTTCAAATCAGAAACGGATGATTGGCCTAGAACTTTGCCAGAAAAATTAGACAATTCGTAACGAGTAGCTGAAAATTTCTGAGTTACGACAAAAGGTCCCTCATAACGTTTTTCCAGTCCAGCTGCGTAATGCTGAGCTGCGTTTGAGAGGGGGTGGGTTTTTCTGAGGACTAGCTGGCCAACAGAGAACTCAAATGGCCTATGTCGCAAATTATATTGGGCAGACTGTTTGTCTGATGCTTCCTCTCTAGCGAAGATCAGAGCTTGACGAAGAATATTTAAACGTCTCATCCGTTCATTCCATTTCTCAATCGGTACTGGAACCAGATCGGATTGACCTTCCAATCTGTGCCGAAGAGAATTTGGTGGACGAGGTTCACGACCAGTGTTAGCAAAAGCTGGTGATGTCATTAATGAGTCATGGTAAGCTGTGTTAAACGCGAAACGGAATTCGGGGAGAAACTGATCCCAATCTCGGTGGTTTCCATCAAGATAGGCCCTTAACATGTTCTTTAAGCTTCGATTTACACGCTCCACGGGGTCTGCTTGTGGATGGTACGGAGGTGTGGTCTGTAGATCAATACCAGCCCAAGTTGCTAAAGAATTGATTTCTTTATTAACGAATTCTGTACCGTTGTCTGTAATTAATGTCCGAGGGGCACCGTGGCGGAATATTATCAAATCTTCGAGTCGTTCACGAATGACACGTCCATTAGCCACTCGTAAGGGAGCTAATTCGATATACTTAGTCATTTGATCTTGAATGACAAGAAGGTAGGATTTACCATTACGCGAGCGAGGTAACGGTCCCATAATGTCTGCTGCTATGATTGACCATGGTTCTTGTACTAAGCGTTTGCCCATGAAACCACGAGGCTTAGCTGAGTCAGACTTGGTCCGCTGACAAGTTTCGCACTGAGAAATAAACCGAGAGACTTCACGAAACATATTTGGCCAGAAGTATTGCATAGCAATTCTCCTGTATGTTTTGTCAATGCCTAAGTGACCTTGATGAGGTGGGTCATGACAAGACTGAATGACTTGTTCACGTAGTTCTCTTGGGATAACCAATTTCCAGGCCGAAAGGTCCTGAAATTCCGTGACAATGAATTGGGGCCTGTGGAAATACAAGCAATCACCAACAATCTTCCAGTCAGGATGGCTATCCGGAAAATGATGAACTTTTCGGAACCTTGAACAATACCAACGATCCTTGGTAATACTAGGATCTTCGATAATATTTATTTTATCAGGTATTCTTGATAGTGCGTCAGGTACGTGGTGAAGAGCACCTTTACGATGGATTATGTTGAAACTGTATTGCATCAGTTCCAACGACCAACGTGCGAGGCGACCACTTGGATTTCTCAAATTATTTAACCAACGTAAGCTGCTATGGTCAGTTATGACAGTGAATGTATAACCTTCTAAATAACAGCGGAATTTCCGGATCGACTAGAGTACTGCTAGGCATTCCTGCTCAGTGACTGAATATCGGGTTTCCGTGTCAGTCATCGTGCGGCTAGCATACGCTATTACTTTTTCTTCGTCATTTATTGTCTGAGTCAAGACTGCGCCTAAACCTACGCTACTTGCATCGGTTTGTAAAAAGAAAGGTACCGAGAAATCTGGACACGCCAAAGTGGGAGCGGTGGTAAGCCGGAGTTTTAATTCGCGAAAGCTATTTATTTGTGACTCTCCCCACGTCCAAGGTACTTCTTTTTTGGTCAACTTGGTAAATGGCTCTGCCAAAGACGCAAAGTCTGGTATGAATCTTCTGTACCAAGATGCCATACCAAGAAAACGTCTCAGTTGTTTGAGGTTCAAAGGTGCTGGATAATTCATCACAGCAGCAGTCTTTTCCGGATCAACCTGGAGACCGCTCTGATTTACAGTGAACCCCAAATACTGAACCTCTGAGCAACAGAAATGACTCTTATCACGGTTAATAGTTATGTTGGCTGATTTTAAGTCTTGTAATACTTTATCGAGATACACGAGGTGTTCTTCGAAAGTTTTAGTCACAATAATTATATCGTCTAAATGTACGAATACCGATGGATAGTACCTGTGACCCAGCAGCTGATCAGCCAGCCGCTGCATCGTCGCAGGACTGTTGGACAATCCGAAGGGCATCCGGAGGAAGTGGTATAACCCATATCCGGGGACGATAAACGCTGTTATTTCCTGAGAAGCAGGCGTGAGTGCAATTTGGAAGAAAGCTTGACTAAGGTCAATGGTGGTGATGTAGTGAGCAAGACGAAGCTCATCGAGAATGGATGACATGTCCGGTATAGGATAAGCATCCTTCTTAGTTATCTCATTTACTTTCCGGAAATCTACACAAAATCGCCAACTATCTTTTCTTTTTGGCACCATAACTACTGGACTTGCCCATTCACTTTGAGATGGAACAATGATTCCCGTAGCCAACATCTTGTCAACTTCCGCTTTCATAGCACTACACATCGCCGGATTGGCCCGATGAGGTTTTTGACGTATTGGTGAGTGTCCACCAACGTCAATGTGGTGCATGGTAAGCGGAGTGACAGGAAATGGGGAATCTGGTGGTGGTGCCTCCGGGAGCTTACTCGATAAAAATTCATTTAATTTTAAGTCTTGATCCGGTTCAAGAGTTTTAAGCCCATGGCAATGGAGAGCTTTTGACGCGTTGGGAGTTGGTGTGAACAAGTGTTTGACCTCAGGATGGTCCCGGTAAAACCAAGATCTGTCCCCAAAGTCAATCACCATTCCAGACGTCTGGAGGAAATCCATTCCTAAGATAAAGTCTTCCGACAAAGATGGCAGTACCAAAACTTCCATCTTCGTGGCTTTATCTGCTACCACCAAAACTACTTGTACCGAATATAATATGGTTTCTACTTGTCCACTTGCTGTAACGACACGTCTCGGAGGTATGGCTTGCTGCTCAAGTCCTGATTGTTCCAGTAACTGAGTCGTAGCTGGACCAACGAACGTTCTGTTTGCCCCTGAATCTACAAGGGCTCGTACAACAAGTGAACCAATAACTAAATCAAGGTGGAATGCTGTGGTCTTCTTGTCTTGTGTGACTTTTACTATCGATTCTGGTTTTGGAATAAATTCCGTAGCTAGAGGAGACAGTGAAGTTGACAGTATTTCTTCCGGAGTTAAATCTCTATGATTTGACACAGAACTCTGGAATACTTTACTAGTCACTTTTGCCGGGGTTAATTCTACCAATTGAGGCTCAGGCACCGGCTCTATGAGACTCAACTGTCGTTTCCCTGGTTACAAAATGGACAAGAAGATACTGTTACGCCAGGTCTTTTACAACGATAACAAAATCGACGACGTGGTTCTTGGCAATCGCGATTAATATGACCTCGAGAGTCACAGTTCCAACATTCGATCTCATTACCTCCTGATCTGCCAGGACGTTCAAGCTGAGAATCGAAGCCTGGAACTGGTGATGAGTTACGAATAACATTGCGAGGCAACATTACTGGAGACATAGGTGGTGAACACTGGGTTCCTTGTTCCACCTTTGATGGTATTTTTGATAATTTTATACGATCACGATTACGTTCTGTTTCGCGATGAAGTGCATGTAGCTCGAGATCTTCCTCAAGTCCATAATCACGGTTAAACTCATAGGGATCATCTTCTTGGAGCAAAGCACGTATTTCGTTGGTGCGTGATAATCGAGGATGAGCAAACGTAACCGTACGTGATGTAGGGCAAGCAAAACCTGGACACAAAGAAAGTTCTGGTCTTGGAGGTGGACGACGAGTTTGAGCCACCTGTGTGATTCTCTCTTGTCGTATCGCCTCAGCCTCCACAGCTTTCATTGTAGGACAAGTACGAGCGGAAATCAAACGCTGAAACGATGGTAATAAATTTCGAATCGCATAGACAACACGTTCACTTTCTGGCCATGGTGGATTGGTCCGTTGAAACAAACCACGCATGCCTGAAATATAGCTTCTAACAGATTCATTAGAACCTTGTGTTCGTTTATCAATTTCTTCTCGAAGAGCACGTTGGTAATCTGGGTCTGCAAAACTATCTCGAAAAGCTTCACGAGTAGCTTCCCAGTCGGGCAGGTCTTCGAGATGAGTCATGAACCAAGTCAAAGCAGGGCCACGTAGACAGAAAGAAAGAGCCGAGAGTACTTCCTGATCCGTAGAGTTGGTGACCACGCGTGCTTGATCAACTCTAAACAAGAACTCTTCTACATCTTCTCCTGATTTTCCCGTGAATTGAAGGTGACAATTCAAAAGGACTCTAAGCACGGAATTCTGACGACGAGCATCCGGCTCTGAAATACGGAAATCGTCAATTGATGGACTAATTACTTGACGGCGCGGAGCGGCTCGGTATTCCAAGTCGTGATCAGGATTGCCCTGGCGACCTGAGTTAACCTGTTGACGCTCTGATGGTTGATGACGAACATAAGCATCAGAATTTCGTTGATCGTACAACAAAATTCTAGTTCGTTGATTACGTGGTGGATTTACATATTCCAATTCGTCTTCTGGGTATTCTTGACGTTTCGGAACATGTGTTTGTGACTCTGGAGGACGACGTGAGATTGCTCCAGAATCTCGTTGATCATACAACAAGTTTCTATTCTGATAACGAGGAGGATCCAAATATTCCAAGTCGTCTTCAGGATCAACCTGACGTCTTGGAACAATTCTTGTCACCTCAGGGAGACGATTAGAGTTGGTGACTTCAACTTCGCGGTTAACTGTCTGAGTTTTAGCCTCAGGCTGACGTGATGGTTCGCGACGATCTGGGACATCATCAGGATCAACCTGACGTCTTGGTAGATCATCACGTGTAGGTATACGCGAATTGACTCTACTACGGAGGACTGGGCCTTCATGGTCTCGGAAAAGATCACCAAAACGTGGCAATACATTCATTGGTGGTTTTACTTTAGAATTTCTGTTGGTCTGGGTAGAACCTCTAGCCAGGGGTGGATTAGATCCATCACCTGAAGGCCTAAGAAACAGATCTTCAACGCGAGGCATTGATAATGGAAGTTGACTTGTTGGTGTCGTAATACGTCGGTCAAGAAGTCGAGGAGGATCTACAGAATTATTCTTATCCCTGGTATCAACATCATCACCAAATAAATCTCCTATACTACCCAAAGAAGAAAGAAACGAACCTGGATGAGATGGGGGATGACTGAAATCACCAGCTGCCTGATCCTCTGGTGATGCTTGAGTTAAAGTAACCACGGGAGCATCAATATTAACCAAAGGGTCAGCTGCTGGATCTCCATTCAGCTCTGAAGTAGAACTAGCCGCGCTTACTGTTGGGGAGTTACGCGGTGGCCTACCTCGCCTTTTAACGACTGTTGTACTAGCAGACATGTTGTTTGATTGAGGACAACAACCAATGTCAAAATACGTACAAAAAGACAACAAAGTGAACTAAAATCAAGATTGATAATTTTTATTTACCAGAATTTTGTCAGAATTAATTTCAATTACAGTGGAACTGATCTCCTGTTACCTTGTTACAATTTATCGGTAATAAATCGACCTATCGATGACACGTTTAGTCGATATCCCGTTGCTCGATCAATCGATCAATCAAAATATTTACCAGACCTGATTAAATATGATAATTAAGCTAGCTGATAACACGGCTTGGCTAAAATCGCGAATTTATCAACAGAACAACAATAACAAGCAGTTATTTTATCGAGCAAAACCGAAATGATATATCAAACTATGAATGCTGCTTGAATAATGGATCAACCAAAACAACAAATTATTCAATCAAATCGCTAGCTGTTCAAATCCTGGACCGGTCAAGACAATGGCTAGTCAAACCTAATATAATATCTGACACGTCAAATTAATTAAACAATCCAGTATTTGATTGGCCAATTACTGTAATTAATTAATTTCCTAATGACTCGACCGTTTGAGATAAATTAATTAAACAATTACTGTCTCTGAGTGGCCAAAGACTTTAATCAATTTATTCTGATACAAAACTGATCTATAACTTAACCGAACAAATAAACCAATTAATTTTTGTGGTACCTGAGTGGCCAGTCACCTCAATTAATTTATTTTCTAATGACTCGACCGTTTGAAATAAATTGATTAAACAAATACTGTCTCTGAGTGGCCAGAGACTTTAATCAATTTATTCCGACACAAAAATATAATTTATTTGGCTAATTTAATGACAGCCCGGTCAACAATTAATTTTATAATAAACAGACGGCTCAAAAATTATTTAAACAATTTCTATTTATCGTTTTACAATTCAATTAAATTATTTTAAACAAACAATTCAAACTCACTGTTATTTTGGCAAATTATTTAAATAATAAATATATTAAATCATATATTAATATGACAACCCTTATCAATTTTTATTTAAACAATAAAGTTTATTTTAATAATAACAATAGTAATTGTTATTACGCAACTCAATGATGACTGAGACAAAGGAAAATGACGCAATCAGTATAAGACAAGTAACACAAAGGAGATCCTTTGTGTCGCCTGATTTTCAAGATGGACGCGTGAGAGTGAGAAAGAGAGAAAAGCACGACAAAGGGCCTCTGGCAAACAAAGGCCCGATGATTTTTTTTTTCGACACTACTATGACACGAGTTTAATAATTATTAATTTATTAATTAATTATTCACACAATATTAATTTTTATACTAATATTTTACACACACACTCGAGTAAAATAAGCCCACGGCGACGAGTCACCAGGTTACTTTTATTTTACTCGGCCTCGTGAAAATCCACAAGGTCTTTTTATTTTAATATTACACAAAATAATTAATTTAAGTTAGAACAAATAATACCTTCTCGGACTAATTATCAAGTATTTTATTTGGTTTATTTATTAATTTATCATGAAATACAAAACTAACCAAAACCAATATCCAGAAACGTAAATTATTATTATTTTAGTGTTAAAATCGTGTAGTTTTCAATTCACCCTAAAACTTGAAAAAGGTATGAGCTAAAATCAATGAGGTTTTCAATTCGCCCTCAAACTCGAAAAAGGCATAACACATTCATACCAAAAATACCAAAATAACGTCAATAAAATCCAACAACCGAAACAGAGACCAAAATTTATAAATTTAATTATAATAGTAATTTTACAATGAAAAAAAAAAAAAATTAAAAGTAATCTAAATTAATTTTTTTTTTTTGGTTAAAAAAAATTTTTAATTAAAAAATTAGTTGAAATTTCTACATCTTTATTTTATTATTACTTTTTAATTTAATTAGAGGTTTTGTTATTTGCTAAAGATAAAAATTATTAATAGAAAAAAAAAACTGGTGAATAATATTTACCATTGTATTATTAACTGGTTTATGAACATCTTGATGTACCGTTTGAACAGCATTTGGATGATTAATAATGGGTATATCTTTATTCTGTTAATAAAAAAAAAAAAAAACATTTTCTAATTAATTTAAAAAAAAAATTTTTCAAAATAATCTAAATTATTTTTTTTTTTTTTTTGGTTAAAAAAAAATTTTTCTATATATATATATATTTTTTTTTCATATATTGTTTATTAATATAAATTATTTATTCACATACCAATTTATGTTTTGATTCAATCATTAAATCACCTTCAAAGTTTTTAAGCTTGCGTCGCAAGTTTTCATTTTCATTCAAAAGTATTTTTTTTTCATCAACATCTTTTTCCAAAATTTGTAGATATAATTCTTCATCATTTATATTTTTTTTGTTTGTAACAATTTTTCTTTTTTTTAATTGTACAGGATTATTTATTTTCCCACCAGTAGTTTTTTTTTTATTGTTTTCTTTGTTCTTTTCTTTTTCTTCATCATCTATATCTTTATCATTATTATTATCATCATTATCATCATCATCATCACCATCATCATTAAATCCATTATTATTATTATCACCACTATCAGTGTCATCATCGTAAATTTTTTTTTTCAATCTGTTTCTATCTTTGCGATTAACGCAAAGTACCCCACACTGTTTTTTGGTTTTCATTTGCTCAACCATTTCTATAAATGTGCCAATTGACAATATTTTTGCTTTAACATTAATAATCCATTCATGTTTTTCAGGGTATAACACATATTTTTTCATATCAACTTTATCATAATTTTCGGGCCACTCGAGTTTTATTTTTCTTTTTTCACTTATTTTTATTTTTAGATGTTCATCATCATATTTATTTTCTTCTAACCAATTGCAATGTCCAACTAAAACTTTATTTTTTTCTTCAGGAAATTCAACAAGAACAAATTTTTTATTTTCCATTTTTGTCGTTGAATATTTTAATTTAAAAGCAACAAAAAATAATTTTTTATAAATTTATACTCTATGCACAATGAAAAGAATTTTTTTTTTTCGTTGTCTTTTTTTTTTTGGCAGCAGCAATTAAAACATGTAAAGTTATCAACCTACAACGCGTGACTGACGTGTTTGGGCCTGCTTTTTTCCTTTCGTAGTTTTTTCGTTTCCTATACTCGGTCAACAGAAATGGTGGGAGGGGAGAGTTTTAGCCAAATGGGCTTTGTTTTGAGCTTACCAATATTATAGATATATATATTTTTTTTTTTGACTATTGAATAAAAATAATACGAATATAAAAAAATACAAAAAAATCATTTTTTTAAAGTAATTTTTTTTGTCTTTATAATTAAATGACATTTTTAAACAATCAAAAAAATAAATATAATCTCTAAATAAAAAATAAAAAATAGAAATTTTTTATTATGTGTATGTATATATATTTACATGACTATAATTTAACCAGAATTGAACTTTTTATTTTTTTTTTTAATATATATATTAGGGTGTTTTTGATATTTTTTTCTCTTCACCCATTTTATACAAGTTCATACAACTCTAAATCATGCCCAGAAAATTTGAACTCAATTGAAAATATTTAGAAGGTAGTCATTTGTTTTCCATTTGATTAACATGGTTAATACACTTCATTACTATTTTGATCATGGAGGCTTTAATTTTCGACCGTTCAAGTTCACGTTGGTCTCATTTGATAGAGTATTAAATTCTATAGCATATAATATTCATATAATATAATAGTTTTGATCATTTACAATTAAAAAAAATAGTGAAATAATGCTTCAAAAAGGTAGTATTTACAATTTTTCTGAAAAACAAAATTGTAAATGATCAAAACTATGAATATTATATGCTATAAAATTCAATACTCTATGAAATAAGACCAACGCGAACTTGAACGGTCGAAAATTAAAGCCTCCATGATCAAAATGGTGAATGAAGTGTATTAAACCCATGTTAATCAAATGGAAAAAACAAATGACCCCTGAACCACCTCTAAATATTTTTCAATTGAGTTCAAATTTTTTCTGGGCATGATTTAGAGCTGTATAAACTTGTATGAAGATGGGTGAAGAGAAAAAAAAATATCGAAAAAAAAAAAAACACCCTAATATATATATTAAAATTGTTTACGAGTGTTTGTGTATGTGTGTTGGCACCATGGAAAATTGACGCATGTGCCTGTTCAGTATACGATATTATTTTATTAAAATTTTTTTTTATTTTTTTTTTTAATTTTGTTAATATAACGTAATAATAATAAGAATAAAACTATTCATCATATTTATTTTTAATTCTAAATTATTTATGAGAATAATTATAATCATAATTTTTATTTCTTTATTTTTTCCTATAGTCAGTGTAAAATATGGTAAAAAAAATGTATTTAAAAGTCTAATTAAAATTAAAAAATACAATGACTGACAAATCTAAAATATACAAGAAACATTTTTATATATTTTTAATTTATTTTTTATAATTATATATAAAATAGCATACATGCGAAAAATTTCATTCTAATGTCTTAATAAATAAATAAAAAAAAACCTAATTCTCCAAAAAAACATTTTAAAATTATTTATCAATTATTTTTTTATTTATTTTACTATCTACTCTTACTGATGCTGTTTTGTTTGTTATTTTATCTGTTATTTTTAATAGGAAAACAACCACCACTCCTATTCTGTCCTTCTTTTTCATTCAACCTCTTCTGATGACGCAGGAGAAAAACAAAAAACAGTTGCTCTGATACAAAAAGACTATAGGTCTTTAGTCTTCTTGCTCGTACCACATTGTGGTTTTTTATATCAGTCTTCCACACACCTTAAAGTCAAAGCTTCAATTTTTTTATGTGTCAAACATCTGGATTTTATTCTTAAATTTTACTTTTAGAATATTTACCATTTTATGAATAATATATACAACAAAAATGTAAATAAGTATTCCAATATTAATAATATGGATAATTGTTATCGACCAAGAGGTCCATACAAAAAATATGCCAGGTACGGCTTTAAGGGATGTGGACGATTTTTTAAAACGAAGAGTGAGACAACATTTTTTCTCTGTTTTTTGTCTTTTTCGCACTCATAGAAATATTGTGTTTCTAGAAGTCATCCGCAAGAGGTCTCTAGTGATTTTTCAATAATTCCTCATAAAAATCCATTTTTTCATACTTTAATTATTAATTGTAAAAAAACTATGCTCCAAACCTCTTTTATTTTTTTTCTATACGTTTTCTTTTGTCTCATTTTATAACCCGATAGTTTTTTTTTCATGATGTCATATTGTCGATTGGAGATATTGCTATTTTAATAAATTTTTTTTCGACAAAAATCGCATTCTCCATAAGAACCAATGTTAAAAGTTGTCAACTTTAAAAATTAATAAAAAAAAAACGAGCTTCCAAACAATTACCAAAAAATCACATAAAATGTATTAGTATTTCAAAAATCTACTGTATAAATTTCATTTCTTTCTCATATTCCGAAAAAAATCGTCCAAATCCCTTAACGAAGACAGTGTCCCCGTTAGAACTGCTCACAGACATAACCAACAACGTATATATGAGCAGACTGATTCGAGTAGTGAGGTTAGTATAACCTCAACTTATGTCTTTAACAATAAAAATTTATGCTGTTTACGTAATTTTTAAATACTTACAACATAGTGTTACGTCTTGGTATAAGTTATAATTAATAACCAATAATAAATAATAATTCAATAAATTCAATAGATGCAGGATGCCGAGCAAGCAATAAAAATTTTCTTTTTTTATTTTTTTTATTTTCACACGGAATTCAATTCAAATTTTGCATTTTTATAAAACAATTTATTTTTTCCTTCTTTTATATAAATTTTGGTAAGCAGTTTACAAAGTCACCTCTGCAACGCGAGACGCCACATCCGTTGAAGTTTCTAAATTATTATTTATTAAATGTTTAAACAATCTGAAAATGCTGACTACCATGGGAACCCTTAAATCCGATTGGTTCAACTATGGTACTACTTTTCATCCCTACCTAATAATTAAATTTTTATGGGAATAATTTTATTTTTAATATTAAGGAGCGGCACTCTTGCGACAACTATCGTTCTATTCAAATCATTGAAACTAAATTAAAAATTTAAAATTAAGATTAAAATTAAATCAATTACATCTGATAAAAATTAAATAAAATCAATTGAACTTTTACGTTTTAAATAAATAACATTTTTCGAGTGAATTTAAACTAATTAATTCTTGTGATAAATTATTATTTCCTGTGTTATTTAACCTTCCCTAATCCTATATAAAAATTATTGACTGTGACATTTCTCCGGGGTGTTGTTTTCTGTGCTTCGAGTTTATTTTACCGTTTGGATTATTCGAGACTACAAACATCAACAGGCGACCATCCAGATTGACCCGCTCTCAACAATTGTTTCGGATTATTCTTACATCAAGGTACATCAACAATCATACACATTCCCTCCTAACCCGTTACCCTGTAGGGAATAACAAAATAAGAGGATTTTGAATTTTAACGTGAAATACCAAGTTGATTTATTTTAATTATTCTATGATTATTTAGTTATTTAATTTTGATTTTACATATTTTTTCTTTTTCTTGTTATTTCATAGTTAAATTTTAATTTTTCAACTTGGTACGTAACAATAGTATTTGTAATTTATTCTTTTTTGTTGATAGGAAGAAAACACAATTGCAATTCATCCAGGCCAACTATTGAGTCATTTGCCTCCAATAAATCAAGTTGTTTCACAAAAAGATGTAGATTTACTAAACGTTGAAGAAGAAAACCATCACGAATATATTGGGGGTGAGAATGATTTCGTGCATCAAGAAATTATAGCGGATGGAAGAGAATTCGAAAATTTCTTCGAGATTGATAATTATTCTGATGAGTCTTCACATGATGAAGCTTTAACTAACGATGCAAATATCAACACCTTGTATAATATTCCAGAAGATAATGTTGATTTTTTTGGTGACCCAGTTGATGACGAAAGAAGATCTGCAACTCAGGTACAATTAGAATGATGTAGTAGTATATATATCACCAAAATTTTTTCAATGTTCTATTTCACTTATCATATTCTTTAATTAAAAATATACATATATATAGATATTAAATAAATATATATAATTTTTTTTATTCGTGAGAGATGTCACAGTAACGATATTCAAGAACATAAACTATTTGTATTCTCCTTTTATCTCTAAGATATCTCTTTTTATACGATTATAATTCTTTAACTTCGATTATCCGACAATCGTGACTCAATTTTTTCAAAAAAAGCACATTTATACATTGAATCGTATTTTTTTTATAGAATTTTAAAAAATTATTTTTTCCCTTTTCCAGCCTGCATTTTCATTTTTCAATAATCTATCATTATCAAAAAATAAAAGTGCTTCGATCATTATGGCGTATGCGTTGAGACACAATTTAACAGAAGATGGGCTCAATGAATTAATCAAATTAGTTGACTTGCATTCCTCAGGAGATGTGCATGGTTCAAAATACTTATTTTTAAAAGAATTTGTAACACCGGAAGTGAAAAAAGTTTTTTATTGCTCACAATGTCAAAAAATTTTAAAGTTCATTGATAGTAATGTAGAAACTGAGTACAAAAAACAGAGTTTAGAACAGTCTAAAACTTATTTTTACCATTTACCACTTCAACCACAGCTCGAGCGACTAACACAAAGTCCAGATTATGTTTTTATGCGTCGAGGCATGAACAGAGATGAAAGTGACGTGATTGATGGAACTGTTTACTCAAATCTACGAAGACAAGGTATAATAGGAGATAATGATATCAGTATTCAGTGGAACACCGACGGAGTGAGCATTTTTCATACATCGAAATGGTCGATATGGCCAATTCAAGTAGCAGTTAATGAATTACCGTATCGTATACGAAACAAAAATATATTACTATGTGGCATATGGTTTGCTGAATCAAAACCTACGATGAATATGTATTTGAAACCATTCATTGATGAATTATCAGAATTATATAAGAGTTGATTTCGAGCAAAGCCAATAGGTTCTGAGCATGAAATAACAATTAAAGTCCATACGATTTTAGCAACTGTGGACTCTATCGCACGGCCAATGATTCAAAATGTCCTTCAGTTTAATGGAGAATTTGGGTGCTCAATGTGTCTTCATCCTGGAGAAATTGTTGAAGGTACGAGAAGTAAACGAATTTATCCTGGATCTGTATATGCTCTGAAGACGAAAGATTATCATTCTGCTTGTGTCCGTACAATGAATCAATTCCAACAAAAAACTCCTCTAAGGAATGTAAAAGGTTTTGATGCTCATTAATAATTTTTTAGTACCGGAAGATTGTCCTGCAGATTATTTACACGCAGTTTTAGAAGGAATAGTCAAATTTAAAATTTCTCTCACATTTAATTCTGATTTTCATGGCGAGATTTGGTCTTTACGACAATACATAAGAGAAATCAATAGAAGACTCGAATTAATTAAGCCTTGTTGTGAAATAAGAAGAAATATTAGATCCCTCAATGATTATAAATATTGGACTGCTGCAGAGTTTAAATATTTCTTATTATATTACTCGTTACCTTGTTTTGAGGGAATAATGGAAAAACGATTCTTTGAGCATTGGTTTTTATTAGTTTTCAGTATGAGCATTTTGTCACAAGAACATATTCAATATGAAGATTTTTTAAATGCAAAACAGCTCTCACAAAGTATGTAGAAAATTTCCAATCATTATATGGTAAGAACTACATGCGATATAACGTGCACTTATTGCTGCATCTTCCATTGAACGTTGAACGATTCGGTGGCCTTTGGGCATGGAGTAATTTTCCTTTTGAAACATTCAATGGTGTCCTAAAACGTTTATTTCATGGTTCTCAATGTATACCCGATCAAATAGTAAAAATATACTCAAGAATAAACTATATTAAGCAAGCTCCTAATGACTTTGCGAAAGATAACTGTAACGAATCAAGAAAACTATTTTTTCTGTCGTTAGTCAAATACAGCAATCTACAACACAACTATCTTTATGATGAATTTATAACTAAAGGAGCTTATCATCTGAAAGTATTATCTAATGAAGAAAAAATTGTTCTCAGTAATTATCTTGGTGATCCAATTGCTCATGGTTGTCGCGTGAAATCGTACAAGCGTTTTGTACTGAAAAGTTCAGTGTACCACGGTTTTGAACCAGAAAGATTCATCAAGAGGAATAATAGTATCATTCAAACTACAAATGGTTCGTATATGAAAGTAGTAGAAATATTACATTTTTATGATGTACAATATAAAAACGTGGAATACATAAAACTTGGAAAAAAATTCAATATTGTAAATGGTGATATATTATGCAAATACATTAACTGGACAAGTTATAAAGTTTGTACACAAGTGCTTGAAACTGAACAGATGACATGTTGTTCATTAGAAGAAATAAAAAAAAAATGCATTTTGATAAATTGCTATAACGATGAGAATAAAAATCTATTTTATATTTTTCCAATAATCAATGATGTAGAGCGAGATTAGATAAATATAGCACGGCAATACCACAATGCAGTACGAGCAACTGTTTTTTGTTTTTCTCCTGCGTCATCAGAAGAGGTTGAATGAAAAAAAAGGACAGAATAGGAGTGGTGGTTGTTTTCTTATTAAAAATAACAAATGAAATTAGAAACAAAACAGCATCAGTAAGAGTAGATAGTAAAATAAATAAAAAAATAATTGATAAATAATTTTAAAATGTTTTTTTGGAGACTTAGGTTTTTTTTTATTTATTTATTAAGACATTAGAATGAAATTTTTCGCATGTATGCTATTTAAATATAATTATAAAAAATAAATTGAAAATATATAAAAATGTTTCTTGTATATTTTAGATTTGTCAGTCATTGTATTTTTTAATTTTAATTAGACTTTTAAATACATTTTTTTTACCATATTTTACACTGACTATAGAAAAAAATAAAGAAATGAAAATTATTATTATAATTATTCTCATAAATAATTTAGAATTAAAAATAAATATGATGAATAGTCTTATTCTTATTATTATTACGTTATATTAACAAAATTAAAAAAAAAAATAAAAAAAATTTTTAATAAAATAATATCGTATACTGAACAGGCGCATGCGTCAATTTTCCATGGTGCCTACACACATACACAAACACTCGTAAACAATTTTAATATATATATTAGAAAAATTTGTGGGGTACAGTGTGGGGTACTAATTGAATTGAAAAGTAATAATAAAATAAAGATGTAGTAATTTTAGCTAATTTCTTAATTAAAATTATCTGTTTATTTTTATTTTTCTTTAAATCGATATCTAAGCATTTTTTATCATTGAATAATGAATTATAGTAAGAATTTTTTGTAATTTCACAAACAACATTAGTCGATTTATTATTATAAATAGTTAAATCAAACTTTCTTGATATTCTATAAAAAAAAAAAATTATAAAATTTAATTCTATAAAAAATGGATAATATGATGGTAAATATAAAAAATTAAAAATTTTTCTATTATTCTTATTTATTAACTACTAGATAATATTAAGTATTTTAGACAAATTTTCTCAATTAGAACTTTTTTTATTTTTTATAAATTTATCTAAACAAATTTTTAAAATAAAATTAATAATCATATTTTTTTAATAGTATAATATTTAAACTTACAAGTACTAAATAAAAGTACAATGACCAGAAAAATTTGAATAATCAAATTTTCTCAAGCAATTAACTATAATATATTAAATATTTTTTTTTTTATTACTTACATATTGGACCTATCAATGATCATCAAAATGCTGTTCAACAAGCACATCAAAATGATCATGAACCAATGAATAGAATGATGGTAAATATATAGAAAAAAAAAAATTTTTTAATTTCCAATTTAATTTTTCTATTAAGAAAATTTTTATTATATTTCTAGTATTGAATAATATTATATAATTGATTAATTAGATAATATCAAGTATTCTAGACCAATTTTTTATTTTTACAAATTATATTTAAACAAATTTTAAATAAAAATTAATAATTATATTTTTTAAATAATATAATATTTAAACTGACTAGTAATAAATAAAGTACAATGACTAGAAAATTTTACTTCATCAATATTATACATGAATTATAAATAAAAAAAAAGAAAATTTTAAAAAGTGATAGTTTAAAAAATTTTAAATAAAAATTTATTAAATATTTACTCATATAGTTGAAAAATATCATCGTGGTACAAAAGTTTAAGTGAGACATTATAAAATAAATAAAAATATTAGAAAATTTAACAAAGGAATAAATTTTTAAAGAATTTTATACATAAATTTTATTGATAATAGCATATATAATATTGAGAATTGATTAATCAAGATAAATTTAATCGAAGAAAAAACAAAAAATTTAGAAACATGTTTAATATCAAATATTATTGTCATAACATTTTTCAAAGTATGTTTTTATGAACTATTTATATGTGGTACTGAAAAATATAAACTAAAAATTTTTTTTAATTTTTATACCTAACTTTAATTATTAATAATATATGTATAAAAAAAATTAATTAAAAAATGTTTTTTATCAACAGAATAAAGATATACCTATTGATGATCATCCAAATGCTGTTCAAATGGTACATCAAGCTGTTCATAAACCAGTTAATAATACAATGGTAAATATAAATCACCAATTTTTTTTTTTCTAATAATAATTTTTTAACTTTAGCAAATAACTAAACCTATAATTGAATTGAAAAGTAACAATAAAATAAAGATGTAGTAATTTCAGCTAATTTGTTAATAAAAATTATCTGTTTATTTTATTTTTCTTTAAATCGATATCTAACCATTTTTATCATTGAATAATGAATTATAGTAAGAATTTTTGTAATTTCACAAACAACATTAGTCAATTTATTATTATAATTAGTCAAATCAAACTTTCTTGATATTCTATAAAAAAAAAAGGACAAAAAAATTCAAAAAGCTAACTCTCAAATATAATATAATGATAATTTTTTTATATTGCTATTTTTAGTATCACATATATTTTTGAATTCTGAATTGTTATTTTTGCCTATCGTAATCATAAATACAAAATCATCATTATTAATTTTTTAATTTTTTGTTTGTAGATTAATACTCCATTCAATAATGATCATCAAAAAGCTGTTCAAATAATCCCGCAAGATGTTAATGAAGAGGTCAATTGTTTTATGGTAAATATGGATAATAATTAAATGAAATAAATTTTTTTAATTCTAAAAAAAACCTAATTATTTTACTTAGAATAAGATAGTAATTGTTTATGATATATATAATGAAAGGAAAAAAACAAAAATTCATAATGTATCTTATTTTATATTAGCAAAAAATACATCTTTTAATGATTATCAAAAGCAGCTCGAATAATTTATCAAGGTATTGAAGAACCAGTGAATTATATAATGGTAAATATTATTTGTTGAATAAGTATTAAATTATATTGATACTATCAATAAATAAAGAATTTTTTAATAGTTCATTTATGAAAAAAATTATTAAAAAATTCTTCAAATAAAATTTTTTGTCGTTCAATTTTTAATAATAAAGATAATCATGGCTGTTAGTTATAAATTATTGAATAGTTAACAAAATCAAAATTTGGTTTCTTATAATATCAATATTAATAACTTTTTTGTTTTCAGCCAAAAACTACATCTATCAACAATCATGACCTTGCAAATCAAACAGTCAATGAAAATTTTCATCAACCAGTAAATAATACTATGGTATGTAAATAAATAAATTTAAAATTTCTATTTTTTTTTATATTTAATATTTATTTTGTGATATTTTTTTATCAAAGTTACAAACTATTTTATTATCATAATGAAATCTCTTCAAAACATGACCGGATAATAGTTTTTTTTTTTCCTGTAAACCTATTAAAAAAGTATATTATGCAACTTATTCATAATAGAAGAAAAAAATAAAAAATAAATGATCTTTGATTTTATTATCTTTATTGATAAATAATATTTTTTTTCAATTTATTGAAAAACTTAAATTAATGAAACAAAAATATGAAAAAAATATTTTTATAGTTTTTTGAATTATAGAATTATTTTTAATGAAACTTGTATTGTTTTTAAAAATATAGAAAATATCACAATAATAGAATTGAAATTATTTATTTTTAATAACAATGATTCTTACAGAAACCTAAACGTCAACATATTCATCATGTTGAAGAACAAGTCAATGAAATAATGGTAAATAAACATAGAATTTTTTTATCTCTTTTAATATCAAAAAAAATTTTCATATTGATTTATTAACAATTTAATTAATATTATTTACAATTAATTTTTCTATAATTTTTTAATTAACAGTTAAGTCAAAACTCGAAGCTGAATAAGTGGAAATTATCTAGAATATCTAGTATGTTTCCTCGTATCGAAAAGCTACCACAAACTAAAAGGATGGTAAATATTTAAGTTTTTTTTTTTTTTTTTTATGTCTAATTCAACAAACTAAATAAATCAAATTAAAAACTTTTTATTATTTATTAAAATATATTCAAATATAATGCTACAAAATAATAAATATTTAACAAATTGTCATTAAATAAAATATACAATAAAATTTCAAATAATAATTGAAATTTGATTTTATTTTATTTATAAATTGTTTTTCTTTCACTAACAATAATTTTGGAAATATTTCAATAAAAAGAAATCAAAAGTTTTTTAAAAATTGTTTCAAATATATCACTCTTGAATAAATAAAAAAAAACTTAAAATAAATTTTATAACACTTACTTTTTATTTGTTTCTGTCATTAGCAAAAATCTTTATGCACCGACAATCATCAACTCACTAATCAATCACTGAATCAAAATGTTCAAACAGAAGCTTATAATATGATGGTAAATATAATTTTTTGAATACTTATTGAACTACATTGATAATAATAATAAATACTCAATCAATAATATATTAAAATAGAATAAAATTGAAAATGAAGTTTTTAATAAAATTATTTGTTATTTAATTTTAACTAGTAAACATAATCAAAAATTATATATCAACAGCTATTAGAAAATACCATGAAAACCACTAAAATTGAATAGAATATATATTGAAAAATTTTTCAAAATAACTGTATTATGATATCTATTGAAAAATTATTTAAAATTATATACAAATAATCAAACTTGAATTATTGAAATATAATTTCTACAAGTATAAAATGAATAAAAAAAGGAAAAGGACCAAAATTTTGTTTAGGTTTTCTATCAATATTTTTCAATATAATTCTATTTATAAAGTTTGTTTAATTTAAATTTTTAGAATTTTGAAAAACAATACAATTTTAAACATTTTTTAAATAAAAATTTCATTTATAATCGTGTGATGCAATTAGACTATACATAATATGAAAAAATTAAATTGAGACTATTTTTAATAGAATAAAAAAAAAGTGAATAGAATTATAATAATAATTATGTTATATTTTGTTTTAAGCAAAAAAAAAATACTGACTAACGATGATCAACAATAGTTCAAGTGGTAGATCAAGATATTAATGAACCAATAGATAAAATAACAGTAAGTATAAAAATAAAAAAAATTAAATTTTAGTTTTCTAATTACTAGATAATATTTAGTATTTAAGATGAATTTTTTCTATGAAAGTTTTCTTTATTTTTTTTTTATTATAAATTATATGTAAACAAATTTTTAAAATAAAATTAATAATTATGGTATTTCCAATAGTAAAACATTTAAACTGACAAGTACTAAATAAAAGTACAATGACTAGAAGAATTTGAATAATTAAATTTTCTCAAGCAATTAACTAAAATATATTAAATATTTTTTTTTTTTTATTAGCCACATATTGGACCTATCAATGATCATCAAAATGCTGTTCAACAAGTACACCAGAATGATCATGAACCAATGATTAATATGATGGTAAATATAAAAATAAGAAAAAAAATTTTTGATTTTCTAATTTAATTTTTCTATTAAGAATGATTTTATTATGTTTCTAGTATTAAATAATATTATATAATTAACTACTAGATAATATTAAGTATTCTAGACAAATTTTTTCAATTACTACTTTTTTTACTTAAAATCTGAACCTAAACCTAAAAAATGAATTGACGCATAGAAGGACGTCGGAGTTAACTTGATGAAACTTAGAAAAGATAAGAAGCCCTGTGGTCTAGTGGTCAAGGCGTTTGCCCGGAAAGCAAAAGACCCGGGTTCGATTCCCGGCGGGGGAACTTCGTTATTTTTTCTAAGTTTCTGGTTTTTTTCAAAAAATGAATTGACGCATAGAAGGACGTCGGAGTTAACTTGATGAAACTTAGAAAAGATAAGAAGCCCTGTGGTCTAGTGGTCAAGGCGTTTGCCCGGAAAGCAAAAGACCCGGGTTCGATTCCCGGCGGGGGAACTTCGTTATTTTTTCTAAGTTTCTGGTTTTTTTCAAAATCAGCTCTTGTTTTACGTATATTAGGGTACTCATGTGTCTAGCTGGAGACCCAGCAGACATGTGTATTTTTGTAGGTTAGTTTTTGGGGCGTTGGCCGTGTGAATCATGGGCAACGTCAAGCATACATTTTTGATTTGATAATTTAGTTTAGTTATTTTGATTAGAAACGCGGTCCCTTTTGTTAATTTAATTAATTATTAAATTCAAGGTCGTGATTAAGATTATGTATTACGTTTTGGATTATTGAGTTTACGTTTTGTATTTTGGATTTACGTTTAAGTTTTGGATAATAAATATTACGTTTTGGGTTTTGAGTATAAAAATAATAATGTGTTTTGTTGATTATTTAATTTGTGTATTAAATATTTTTCCTTGTGACTTTATCCGGCCCTTCTACCATAACCAGCACACTGAGTGATTCTAGCGTCCCTCTAGGCTAATTATTGATACGCTATTTGGTTTTTTTGGTCTTTGTTTCAGTTGTTGGATTTATTGACGTTATTTTGGTATTTTTGGTATGAAAGTGTTATGCCCTTTTCGAGTTTTAAGGCGAATTGAAAACCTCACGATTTTATCTCATGCCTTTTTCGAGTTTTAGGGCGAATTGAAAACCTCATTGATTTTAGCTCATACCTTTTTCGAGTTTTAGGGTGAATTGAAAACTACACGATTTTAACACTATAATAATAATAATTTACGTTTCTGGATATTGGTTTTGGTTAGTTTTGGTGTTTCGTAATAAATTAATAAATAAACCAAATAAAATACTTGATATTTGGTCTGAGAAGGTAACATGCAAAAATGTCACGTTACAAATGGCGCCCAAACAGGGACTCGTTATCAAGAAAAAATTTTAAAATCAAGTTTTAATAGTTAACAACTCCGTTATTTATAAATTATTAATTATTAGGCGCGATATTGATGGGTATTTTCGCGCAATATTTATTGACAACTCCGTCTAATCATTTATTTAATTTTGGAAAACGCGATATTAACTTATACTTGTTTGTCTAACAACTCCATTGTCTGTAATTTTATTATCTAATGGGTGCGATATTAATAGGTATTTTCGCGCAATATTTGTTGACAACTCCGCTTAGTTACGTGGTTAATTACAGACAACGCGATATTACTCAAATAGTATTTTTAATTAAGCAAAATCAATATATAAAAATCTGAAAAAAAAATAATTCTGAGATCATCGAAAAGTTACATTAAATGTTCAAGTGCTCGTTTGGTTGTCAGCCATACTGTGTAGTCGTCGCTAATGACTTAACGCATACAAGTTCGTATGTGTGTGTGTGTAGAGACGCCGAGAGATCCGCTGCCGGGTGTACAACCGGTTAGCCTCACTTTACTTCGAGCGTTCTATGCTGCTACACCGTCATACTAGGTTTTTGACAGCTGCCGTTGCATCATTATTAAAACTGCGTTTTAAAGTGTTTAATTGAATAATTAATGTATGAAAGATCAGTGCATTTAGTTTATTGAGGGTTATATATTGTTGAGCTACAAAGAAAAGAAGGTAATTGGATTTATTTGGATTACCGGTTTTGTGCGACTTTGTGGTTACTCACGAAGTCCACGTATAAAATAATATACCTGGTGACAGTCGTCGCTGTGGGTCTTATTATATTATTTTATTAATAATAAAATTAAAATCTTTATTGGTCCTAACATAAATTAATTAGTTTGTGTAATATTAAAATAAAAGACCTTGTGGATTCTCACGAGGCCGAGTAAAATAAAATCAACCTGGTGACTCTTCGCCGTGGGTTTATTTTACTTGAGTGTGTTTATAAAATATTAGAATAAAAATTAATATTGTGTGTGTTGTGAAATAATTGTCTAATAATTAATAAACTCTTTGTTAGTAAGGTCGAAGAAAAATCATCGGGCCTTTGTCTGTCAGAAGCCCTTTGTCGGGCGTGCCCTCTCTCTCTTTCTTTTTCTCTCACTATATCACGCGTCCATCTTAAAATCAGGTGACATTCAGGCTCTCCTTTGTGTTACTTGTCGGGATCCGATTGCGTCATCTTGCTTTGTCTAAATAGTTTGGATAGCAACAGTGCTAATTGTTATTGTCTGTTGGACTAATTTATATTGTTTAAATAAAATAATTTGAATTGTCATCGTTTAAATAATATACCAAATTCGTCATTGAATAAAATAAATGTTGATCATTTAAAAACTATAAATTAAATTGTTTAAAATAACCTTAGACTGTTTATTTATTGTAAAGACAAGTATCACCAGGCTTTCATTTAAAAAGTAAATCAATTGTTGATTAGTTAATTTAATAGTTAATTGTTCTGGATAAAATAGATTGTTGGTTCCTGCTCGACTCAGGGATAAACAGGTCATTTTATGTATTTGAATAATTTAGTTTTTCGTGATAGTGTTGATGGATTGATCTAAGTCACCAGTCACTCAGAGACTAAAATAAATTAATTAATTCGTTCATACTATAGTATCTTCATTGCGTATTAATTGAGATTGATTGATCATTATTCTTTGGTACTCAGGAATAAGATTGATTAGCCAATTTCATTTGAATAATTTAATCGGATAAATTGACTATTGTCTTGTCGTACTCAAGACTGTTGAATTAATCAATTTATCGATACATCCCTCGTTCTAACTAAATCGATTATTATTCTTGGCACCCAGGAATAAAATCAATCCACCAATTTATTTGGATAATCAACTAGTTGTTTGTCTTGACTGACCCAAGACTGATAAATCTGTATCAATGTATTGAAATAATTTGTTAGTTCTTGGAATAGATAAATTGATCTTTGTTCCTGGCCAACCTCAGGAATAAAAGTAAGCAATCAAATAAATTGAATAAGTTGGTCTCTACGGTATTGCCAGTCAAATAGATTATTTGTTGTTCTTGGCTAAACTCGAGAATAATAAATGATTTAATCCATCGTGGTACCCTCGGTTAGATAAAATAATTGTTGTCTTGGCTGTATTCAAGACTAATTAATTGAATAGACTCTTGGTTTGAATAGATTATCTGTTGTTCTTGGTCACACTCAGGAATTATCAATTAGTCAATCCATTTAAACAGAATAATCAAGTAGTGTTCTTGACTGAACTCAGGAACAATATTGTCGTTTTGGTTGATCCAGAATAAAAATACGAAATTGTTTAAACAGCAATCGTACGTTGCTTTGTACAGATTAAGGCATAAATCGTCCGGTTGGTTCATTGTTTCGGGTTATCTCAGTAAAATAACTTGTTGATATTAAATACCAGTTGAGGAATCCGCGATTCTAGCCAAGCCGTGTTGACAGCTTCTAAACTACCTTTTGTAAATTGATCCACTTGTTCTTGTGTGATCAGTCAACATGTCGGATAGTACAGTAGTTGCTAAAAGGCGAGATAGGCCACCGCGCAACCCCCCACCATCAGTAAATGTGACTAGTTCTACTACCGAGTTAAACGGAAATCCAGCAGCTGAGTCTTTGGTTAGTAATGATGCTCCAGTGGTTACTCTAACACAGGCATCACCAGGATCAAGCAGTTATAGTCGTCCCCCATCTCAACCAGGTTCTTTTCTTTCTTCTCTGGGAAGTATAGGAGATTTATTTAGTGATGATATTGACACCAGGGATAAGAATAATTCTGTAGATCCTCCTCAGTTTTTTGACCAACGTATCACTACACCAACAAGTCAACTTCCATTATCAATGCCCCGCGTTGAAAATTTGTCACTTGGACCTTCAGGTGGCAGATCTAATCCACCCCTGGCTAAAAAATCCACCAAGAATATCAAAATTACAAAAGAAAAACCACCAGTAAATATTTTGCCGCGTTTTGATGATTTATTGCGAGACTATGAAGGTCCAGTCCTTCGTAGTAGGGTCAACTCAAGTATACCTTCGTGTGGTGATCTACCAAGTCGTCAGGTTGATCCTGATGATCATTTAGATCGTCACGAACCACCGCGTCAGCAAAAGACCAAAACACAGGTAGATAACCACCAGGTTATAGGTGACAACTCTAATCATCTCCCTGAGGCAACACCAAATGTTCCAAGACGTCAGGTTGATCCTAAAGACGACTTGGAATACATGGAACCTCTTCGTCATCAAAAGAACAGAATTTTGTTGGGTAACCAAGGAGATTCTGTAGCATTTTCACGTTGTCTCCCAAAGACACAATCATATGTTCCAAGACGTCAGGAATACCCTGAATACGAATTGAAATATTTGGAACCACCACGTCATCAAAGAACCAGAATTTTATTGTATGATCAACGTGATTCTGATGTATATGCTCGTCACCAACCACCAGAGCGTCAACAGGTTAGCTCAGGTCGTCCAGGTAATCCTGATTACGACCTGGAATACCGAGATGCTTCACGTTGCCACGTAATCAGTCCATCATTGGAAGACCTTCGAATTTCAGAACCACAGACCCGTCGTCAGAACCGAATGCTGAGGATTCTCTTGGATTGCCACCTCCAATTTACTGGTAAATTAGGAGAAGATGTGGAAGAGTTTCTGTTTAGAATTGACCAAACGAAAGAAGTCACGGGTGCCTCCGACCAAGAAGTCCTCACGGCTCTTTCTTTTTGTCTTCGTGGCCCTGCTTTGACATGGTTCATGACACATCTCGAAAAGTTACATAGTTGGGAAGCTGTTCGAGAAGCTTTTCGGGATAGCTTTGCAGACCCTGACTACCAACGTGCTCTGAGAGAAGAAATCGATAAACGGACTCAAGGTTCTAGCGAATCTATTCGAAGTTACATTTCGTGCATGCGAGGTTTGTTCCAACGTACCAATCCACTTTGGCCAGAAAGCGAGCGTGTTATCTATACGATTCGGAACTTGTTGCCCTCGTTTCAACGTTTAATTTCTGCTCGTACTTGCCCAACAATGAAAGCTGTGGAGGCTGAGGCAATACGACAGGAAAGGATCACACAGATTGCTCAGACCCGTCGTCCGCCTCCGAGACCAGAACTTTCATTGTGTCCAGGTTTTGCTTGCCCTACATCGCGCACTGGTACTTTTGCTCATCCTCGTCCATCAAGCACAAGTGAGGTGTGTGCCTTGTTCGAAGATGATCTCTATGAGAGCAACTGTAACCACAGATTCGAGGAAGATCTTAAACTCTACTCACTTCATCACGAAATTGATCGTAACTATGATTGCGTGAAATCATCAAAAGTAACAACAAAGATGGAATAGTCTACTCAGTATCCACCACCAAGGTCTCCAGTACCATTGCCTCGTAATGCTGTTCGTAATTCACCTCCAGTTCCAGGCTTTGATTCTCAGCTTGAACGCCCTGGTAGATCCGGCGGTTATGGGATAGAATGCTGGAACTGTGATTCTCGTGGTCATATTCACCGCGATTGTCAAGAGCCACGTCGTCGGTTTTGTTACCGCTGTAGAAGATCTGGCGTAACATTAGCTTTTTTTGTAATTCAGGGAAACGACAGTAGTTGGAGTCTCACGGACCTGGTGCCTGAGGCTCAGTTGGTAGAATTAACCCCGACAAAATTGACCACTTAAAGTAAATTATCGGGTTCTGTGTTGGATCACAGAGTCTTAACTCCGAGAGAAATACTTTTGACATATATTAAACATTCTTGATAGCATGGCTACTCAACTATCAAGACCTGTACCTCGATTTCCTACCTGGTTAATCGAATTCGGTACCTGGATGCTCAGGAACCGAACCACGATGAAACTGCACGTTGATCCAACTTGTCCGCATTTCATATATTATTCAAGAAGAATGTGAAGCTGGTCGAGGTTGATCCTTACCAGAATTATATTGATGAAGATTTTCATATTCTTCTGGAAATTCATTTCGTTATATTTCGTACCATGTCCTAGTTGTTTTAGATTTGTTTCAGGAATCTCAGGAGCAGAATCAACTGAACTTCAATTTCGACAAGAGATGAGAGAAGGACGTCGTCGTTCGTTGAAGGAGTCTGGAGAGGAGGCTGTAGTGATTCTCACTGCCTTATACACGGAAAGACACCAAGCGGACGAATCCTCCAACCAACGACTCCGTTTCATTTATTATATATATATATATTTTTAGTATTTAATATTTTCTTTTTGTATTATTTTTGTATTTTATATTCTCCCCTTTTATCAAGATAAAGAGAGAGAGGATAGCTTTGAGTGGGGACAGCTTGGTAGATCCGAGCCGCTCTAAAATATCTTGGGCTGAACTCGCTCTCTTGGCTGTGGGACGTGGTAAGATGCACACGCTTCGTAATCAGCTCTTGTTTTACGTATATTAGGGTACTCATGTGTCTAGCTGGAGACCCAGCAGACATGTGTATTTTGTAGGTTAGTTTTGGGGCGTTGGCCGTGTGAATCATGGGCAACGTCAAGCATACATTTTTGATTTGATAATTTAGTTTAGTTATTTTGATTAGAAACGCGGTCCCTTTTGTTAATTTAATTAATTATTAAATTCAAGGTCGTGATTAAGATTATGTATTACGTTTTGGATTATTGAGTTTACGTTTTGTATTTTAGATTTACGTTTAAGTTTTGGATAATAAATATTACGTTTTGGGTTTTGAGTATAAAAATAATAATGTGTTTTGTTGATTATTTAATTTGTGTATTAAATATTTTTCCTTGTGACTTTATCCGGCCCTTTTACCATAACCAGCACACTGAGTGATTCTAGCGTCCCTCTAGGCTAATTATTGATACGCTATTTGGTTATTTTGGTCTTTGTTTCGGTTGTTGGATTTATTGACGTTATTTTGGTATTTTTGGTATGAATGTGTTATGCCTTTTTCGAGTTTTAGGGCGAATTGAAAACCTCACGATTTTATCTCATACCTTTTTCGAGTTTTAGGGTGAATTGAAAACTACACGATTTTAACACTATAATAATAATAATTTACGTTTCTGGATATTGGTTTTGGTTAGTTTTGGTGTTTCGTAATAAATTAATAAATAAACCAAATAAAATACTTGATAATTAGTCCGAGAAGGTAACATGCAAAAATGTCACTTTACAAATTAACTAAAATATATTGAATATTTTTTTATTTTATTAGCCACATATTGGACCTATCAATAATCATCAAAAGGCTGTTCAACGAGTACATCAAAATAATCATGAACTAATGAATAATATGATTGTAAATGTCATGTAATATAATAATTACTTTTTTTTTGTTTTTCTTGTGTTAGAAATTAATCAATCGCTTAAATAAATAAATATTATAACGATTTTCAAATTATTTTACTTATATAAAATATATTGACAATAATTTTTTCAACTAAAATTAAAAAAAAAAATTTATATATCTCAATAATTAGTCATTTTAAATTTATTATAACTTTTTTTCTACTAATAAGAAATTTATAATAAATACCAAAAAATTATGTTCATTGATTAAAAAAAAAAAAAAAAAAAAAATTATTTATAGCTATTACTAAAAATTTATAAACCCGAACTTACTTTATTTGTTTTTTTTCTTTTTTTATTAACAGATTAATAATAACCTGAGACCTGACGATGATCAAAGGTTTGAAAATCCAGTAATGCATCATGTCCCAGCACCACCAGTCAATGAACCGAATAGAAATTTTATTCACCCAGTCAATGATGAGATCGGTGGCAATGTCGATCGTACAAACGATCGGGTAATTTTTTTTTCACTAATTTCAACAGATTCATTAATTTTTTTATATCAATTATAATACATTTATTTCTTTGCAATATATTTATCATTATATTTTTATGCATAAATTATCTAATAATCTTTTTAATTTAGCGTTGGACTCATTTATACGGAGAAGTATACATACGAACTGATAGACTTCGTTTTCTTCGTCCAGTTCCTCCAAGAGCTAAAACTGCCAGTTCGTAGCTGATAAAAATGCTAGTTCCTCAAGAAGTTTTACAAACTCATTCTGTTTCTGGTAAAAAATCTCCAGCTTTTCCAGATAGAGATGCCAAACCACCCCTGGATCCAAGATTAATTGAAGCTATATATCGTTAGAATTTTTTTTTAATTTTCATTATTATTATTATGTCCTATAGCTAATATTTATAATTTATTCATTTACTCTTTTTTTTTAGAATATGTCATTACTCATGTTGAACCAGGAGCACGAAAGTCGTCCGTTACAAGTGGAATAACATATGCCTGTAACAATTCAACTAGAAACAACCGTAGAATTGCTAATAATGGTCGACAATAATTTTTGTGCAAGACTTTAAATCTTTTTTTTTTTTTTTTTTTTCCGTCATTAGATTTATTTTATATTCAAATTAATATTATAAATTGATTAAACAAATAAAAAAAAAAAAAAAAATTTTTTTTCTAATACTATAAATTTTTTTATTTGTACTCATTTTATTTATATTTTTTCATTATTTGAGAATATTTTCCTGATTGAAAAATTTTTAGAAATTATTTAGGCTAAATATAATCGTAAAATTCCTGTAAGACTTTATTTTATTCCTCTAGGTAATTAATTCACATATTCGGTCCTGTAGGATAAGTTCAAGATGTATGACCTCGTAATTCCTACAGAATATATTTGCAAAGTATTCCTATAAAGTAGTTGTATGTTTATTTATTCCCATTGGATATATTTTCTTGTCGTTCTTATAGGATAAACGTTAAAAAATATTATTACGTTATTCTTATAGGCATCATTTATCACAGCATTCCTGTAAGACTTACATGATATATAAAAATCCTATATGATTTAAAATTACATAAATTTCCTATCAGACTGCCCTATAAGACTTCCTATATGTTTCAAAAATTTATAAATTTCTTATTAGACTATCCTATAAGTTTTCCTACACGAAAAGTGATCCTCTCATTTAATATTTCCTGTAAGCATCGCGGCCAAAATCTTGTAGGACTTCCTACAGGTTTTCCCTAAAGGACATTCCTATAAGTGACCCTTATAGGAAATTTTCGTACGTGCAATATTAAAGTTATAATATTTTAATAATTTTAAGCATATTAAATTTTTTTTTTTTGAATAAATTTTGACAAAAAAAATAATTGGAAACATGGGAAACCAAATATATGGTTTCATTACAAATTACATTCGGGTTACAAAAATACCAGATACATGGGAAACTGATTAAATGTATTCGTTTTGAAAAAAAAGTATTTAAAAAAAAACCGATTTTAACCTCATAAAAAAACTAAAAAATGATGATTTTCTAATAAAATAATTTTAAAAAAATCTAATGTGCCTATAATTATTAAAAGATTATAATTTTATTATTAAACAAAAATTTTTGCAAATCGCAAATTCTCACAGACGATTCCAATTATTTTTTTTGTCAAAATTTATTCAAAAAAAAAAAATCTCATATGCCTAAAATTATTAAAATATTATAACTTTAATATTGAACAAAAATTTTTATTAATAAAATGCTTTTTTTTATATTAAATACAAAATAAAAATATACTGTCGCACGTCTGTCGAATTTGTTTCGGAATTGTGTCGGATTTACAATTCTCACAGTCGTGTGTCAGAATTGTGTGAGAATTGTAAAATCTCACAGTCGTGTACAGATGATTCTGATAGCTAACCTCACTTTTAGTACATAAACAAACATGAGTTTTTTCAATAAAAAAATTATTTAAAAAAAATTCTAATGTGTCTGAAATTGTGAGAATATTATTTAGAAATTTTTAGACATAACATTTTATTTTTTAAATGCTTCTTACTATTTATTTTTGTGACTTAGAAATTCTTATAGTCGTGTGTCGGTTTTGTGTCGTTTTTGTATGAGATCAGTGGACAAACCGACTGTTGGATCGGTGTCGCCATTTTCGTTAGGGGTACGCGCCCTTAGCGGAACACTCATCAACAGCTTAATTGCGACTTGTTAATGAAATGGGTGCTTACTCAATAGCAGATTAATAGCAAGTCAATAGCGAAAAGAATTATGGATTACAAAGGCCCCGCATTTTACTAAACATATTAAATTGATCTACATAAATTAAGGAAAAAATTAACAATGTATCTATCACATTATTAGAGCGTGATTCGATGTCATTTCTCAATAATGATAGCAAAGAATGATGTTAAATTTTTTTAGGTTATGTCCGAGCTGTCATTCGTTGTTATCGGAGTTTTGGTAATTTATGGAAACTTACCGCGAGAATAAAATGACATGAAACATCCACTCAATAGCTAGTCAATAGCTAGTTAATAGCAATTGCTATTATATTGTTTATTATATTGTTTTTTTAAAAGTTTTTGACAACAATACATAAAATTTAAATAAAAAACAATTTTTTTTTCGTATAAATTCGTCCAACATCTAGTCAATAGCAAGTCAACGGCAGATCAATAGCAAATTCGTAGCAACTCAATAGCTAAAAATGACAGTATATTTTAATAGTATTTGTTCAACTTTATTCAACTTTTATATGTATACCTATTCTTTCAATAAATTAATTATATAATAATTATTATTAATATAATTTATTAATTAATACCTATACATAAAATTATTGAAGACAAAATGGGACATGGCGCATGTAAATAAAACAATATGACATGTAAATAAAATGTAATTAAAAATAAAAATGGACTCTGTGACGTACATTTATAACATTTGTGTAAAATTTGCAAACAAATTTGAAAAATTATCAAGTTTGTGGTGTGTGCGTGCACAACACACGGAATATTGGAGGTTTTGTGTGTAAAACAATCACACACAAAGGTGGCACACCAGGGCTCCCCTATTTTAGGCATATTAGATTTTTTTTGTAAATAAATTTTGACAAAAAAAAAAAAAGAGAAACGTCTGTGAGAATTTGCAATAAAAAAAAACCAAAAAATGATAATTTTTTAATAAAATAATTTTGAAAAATTCTGATATATCTAAAATTATCAAAAGATATTATAACTTTATTATTGAACAAAAATTTTTATTAATAAAATGATTTTTTATATTGAAAAATACAAAATAAAAATATACTGTCGTACGTCTGTCGGAATTGTGTGAGAATTGTATCTGACAGCTAACCTCAATTTTAATACATAAACAGAATTGAGTTTTTTCAATAAAAAAATTATTTTAAAAAAATTCTAATGTGTTTTAAATTGTGAGAATATTATTTAGAAATTTTTAGACATAAAATTTTATTTTTTAAATGCTTCTTCCTATTCTTTTTTGTGACTCAGAAATTCTTATAGTCATGTGTCGGTTTTGTGTCGTTTTTGTATGAGATCAGTGCACAAACCGACTGTCAGCATTTTCGCTAGGGAAATTATAAATTAATGTCGATTGTAACACATGGGACCATCTCTTAATTGTGGTCATTATATTGCTGTTGCACAAGTAACAGCTGGACAATATTATACATTTGATAATTTATCAGTACGTTCAAGTAATTTTTCAAATACGAACACAATCCATATATTATGATATTCGAAATAAAAAAATCATCACATGATCAATTAATAAATAATTGGAACCAATAATGATCAATTACAACAACAACAACACCAACGCAGTTGAATAATTGTTGATATCAAATAATAAATAAATCATAAAATATATAAACAATCTTATAACCTCCAAAAGTCTTTCCTTATGTTTTATCGACTCTATTTTTGAAGACGACGTCCTGACATCTAGATGTAAGATTTGTATCAATATGATAAAGCAGCCGATAAAAAGTTAATCACTAGTTAACAATCTAGTAGTTAAATATTTTAACTACTAGTTAACTGTAACTGTAGATTACAAAACCAGCCCATAGTTATAGTTAACTAGTATATAGTTGAAAAAAATTTAGCTTCTAGTTAAATAACTACCTGGAGTGCTATTCTTGGTCCTGTATTGCGGGAGTTATTGCGGGTCCCGCAATAACGATTCACCGACAAGAAATGTTTGTCGCGATAGAAAAATATGAAGGCGCTTGTTGTTGCTCACATGGGAAGCTGCCATAGTCGTATGCAAATGCAAAAATAAGGTATAATTTACATGAAAGCAACAACAAGCACCTTCATATTTTTCTATCGCGACAAACATATCTTGTCGCCGAATCGTTATTGCGCAATACGGGACCAAGAATAGCATTCCTGAATTCGTTACCATAAGTCGACTTATTTGTGTAAACGGTAGATGTCACGGTATGCTCAGTAATTTTAGAGTGTGTATATACAAAAAAATAAAAAAAAAAAAAAAAAAAAAAAAAAGAGTGTGTATACGGTAGGGGACGGATGTAAACAGTCCTTTGTTAAAAATTAATAAAAATCATTAATAATTAACTTACAAAACAAAGTAGGGTGAGAATCCCTCAGGTGTTAAGACGGGGCATCCCGCAAATAAACCAGTGTATTGAGTGTTTTTGTTTATAATTCCCCCAAAATGGGGAAAACAACAACAAACAACCCAAGCCATAACCCCATCACGCCAGTGACAGGGGCTAACAGTGTTAAAAAAACAATAACTGTGAATAAAAATAATAAAAAAATAGTGCAACCATTAATAACAAAGAAAGTTATTAATGAAGTGAGTGGTAATTGTGAAATCATCAATAATAGTGATGCAAATGATGTTGATATGGAAAATCCATATCCATCGACAGGAAATTCAGGCTATGGAAACTACTCTGGCACGTCAAAGAAGCGACCAGGCAGCCCAATTAACATTGAACAGGTAATACTTGATAATGTCAATAATGAACATAGATATTCACAAAGCTTAAACGAATTAGAAGCAAAGAAAAAAATTAAATCAGGATCTAATAGCAACATTAATGAGAACAAGAATACCCAAATCAGCAACAGCAACAATAATAATAATAAAACCTTAGTGCCTATAAAATATACAGAAAAAGACGAACGCCCATACACTGTAAGCATGAAAGTTTTGAAACCAGTAGAAGGGGACCAGCCAAATAAAAAAAGAAAGAAAATATGGGGACCGTTTGATATCATGCAAGTACTTATAGATGGGAAAGTAGATTACAACGGTGTCGAGCCGTACTCTAAATATTGTTGGGAAATTAAATTTAAATCATGGGAAGAAGCAAACAAGCTTGTTGACCATGAAGAGATTAAAAACAAAGGATTCCAAACTTATATACCAAGATTTATTTTATTAAGAAAAGGGGTAATTAAAAACGTTCCAGAAGAATTTAATACCAATGAAATTATAGAAGAAATTAACGAAAATGAATCAAATCCTACAGTAGTCGATGCTTTTCGCTTAAAAATGAAAGTTAAAGATGAAACCACACAAAAGATGGTAAAAAAAGATTCAAGAGCTGTATGTTTGGTATTTAGAAACCAAGACCTACCAGAATATGTATACTATAGAAGGATGAGGATTCCAGTCGATACTTTTATACCAAATGTGAAACAATGCTATAAATGTGGACGCTTTGGACATTTCGCACAAGGTTGTCAAGGTGACCTGTCTGATATGTGGATAACCTAAGCATCCAGATGATCAAGAGTGCAATCCAAAATGTTTAAACTGTGGAGAGAATCATAAGGCTTGGTACACCAAGTGTAAAGTATTCAAATCAGCAAGAAATCTAAACAGAATCATGGCTATGGAAAATGTTGGATATATCCAAGCAAAGAGAATTATTAATGGCTGGAAAACACCAAATAAAAGTCCAAAAATGGTGGAAGCATGGAATAACGTTATCAAAAATAATAGTAATAATAAAAAAGAATTTCCTTACTTACCAACCAAAAGCAATAATGAAATACCCAAAGACTGGGATAAACCAACGCAAAACTCGCAAGCTAAAGTCCAAAAAAGTTGGGAAGTTGCCGTTCAAAATAAAAAACCAAATGTAATAGAAGATAAAACAAACAACAGTGCAAATTACTCCCAACTAACTTATAATAGATCATTTAGCCAAAAAACTATTGCTCAAAGTCAACAACATAGTGGAATCGAAGAAACCACACAAGGAACTGACCTTGAAGTTGATCAAATCTTAAGGTATATGGTCAATGCCGTATGCCAAATTGATAAACCAAAAGAACTACTGATGGAGCTAATGCCAATAATTGAAAGACGAATGTATCCTTCAAGTCATAACAACAATGGCTAGCCAATCTTCATGTACAATAATTCAATGGAACTGCCGTAGCATCAAGAGAAAGTTAGCTGAGCTTCAACATCGTGTGGAGGAAGTCGATTTACTACTGATTCAAGAAACATGGCTCAAACCAGGTGATAATATTTCATTAAGGGGATTTGATATTGTTAGAACTGATAGACTTAATGATGGTAAAGGAGGGGTGGCAATTTTTGTTAAAAATAGTATAAAGTATAGAATCAAAAATAACATTTATAATTGTGGGGGAAAAATCGAAGTATGTGGGATTGAAATTTTTATAAGAGGTGAAAAAACTCTCATCGTTTCTTGTTATAGACCGCCGAATACCAGGATGGAGTTTGTTGATTGGGAAAAATTTTTCTCTCAATTTGATGGGAAATTCTTAATAGGTGGAGATTTCAACGCTCACCATGTTTGGTGGGGTTCGGATGATACAAGAGGCTGTGAAGGTAAAGACATAAAACAAGTCGTAGAAGATCTAGATATTATCCTTTTAAATAGCGGAGAAAAAACACACTTCAATGAGGCTCATGGCACTGAATCTGCTATTGACTTATCCTTTTCCGATCCTAACACGGCCTTAAGCGTTGGGGACGAATGGGATAAAAGTGTTGATCCATGGGGAAGTGATCATTACCCAGTAAGAATTAAGATAAATATGATACCGGATAAATTAAAATTTGGTACGGGTGTTAAACGAATCCATTGAAAAACTACAGACTGGGAAACTTTTCAAAGGGTAAGCGAACTAAAATTTAACGAATATATCCAAAACATAAATAAAGAATCCCATTCAATTCATCTAAGATATAACAAGTTTGTAGAGACGATAGAAAAAAGTATCAAAGAAAGTACTCCAGGTTGGAAAAATAACTACCCTAATAATGATCAGCGGACAAAATCAAAAATATTCAAAGGAGGGAATTCTTGGTGGAACAATGATTGTAAGAGTGCTGTCAAAAAAAGAAAAATAGCCTTACTTAATCTAAAATACAATTATACTAGGGATAATTTCATTAAATATAAAAAAGCTCAAGCAACAGCTCGTACAGTGACTCGGAATGCTAAAAAAGACAGCTACAAAAAGTTCATAGAAAGCCTCAATAAATTTACTGATCCCTCTTATATTTGGAAAAAAAATAAAAATTTTGAAAATAGATTCGCACAAAGCAGTACTGGTAACGAATACAAACAAACAGCAGTTGAATCTGCAAAATTAATTATGGAAAATTTATGTCCTCCGTGGGTATCAAATAATGTGCTTTTTGACCATCAAAATCAAGACGGTTTTCTTGATATGCCATATTCTATGGTAGAATTCGATTATGCCCTCGATAATCTCAAACTAAAATCAAGCCCAGGTCTCGATGGGATAGATTACTTAACTATTAGCTACCTTCCAGATAACGCAATTAAAGCTCTCTTAGAACTCTACAATGATATTTTATGATCTAGGGAATTTCCACCAGAATGGAGAAACTATGGGCTCTTCTTTATTCCAAAGAGTGATGGTCAAAATGTAAGACCCATTTCCTTGGCTCCTTGTCTTTGTAAACTTTTAGAAAAACTTATTAATTTCAGACTATCATGGTGGCTTGAACATCATAAGAAATTTAATAGGTGCATTCCTTTAATAAAAAATTTTTTTTCGTTTTGCAATTTCGCCCTGTAATACCGGCCAAAATTTTATAGGAAAAAGCTGTTTCTTGTAGTGGCAGTACTGGCACATGACATTATTTTTTTTGGCTTCCAATTATTAGATGGATAACTGTTCAATGTTTATATGAAACTGAAATAAATAGAAAATTGACTTGTTGTGATTGTTTATTATTTCACATAGCTCGTACCACACATTATCGTAAACTGTAAAGTGCTGTAAAGCCTGGAATATTGCATAGAGAAATTTATCACTTTTGTCGTTGTTTCTGTTTCTAGTTTTTAGTCGGTATTACAGGGCGAAATTGCAAAACGAAAAAAAAATTTTTATTAAAGGAATGCACCCAATAACTCTCAATTTGGATTTAGAAGAAATAGATCTTGCACTGATAATCTATCAATATTAACAACAGATGTCCTTAATGACTTTGAAAAAGGGAATGAAGTGTCAGCAATGTTTCTAGATATAAAAGGGGCTTCTGATAACGTTCTTCCGGATTTACTTATTGATAACTTAAAAAATCTAGGTCTTCCAGGCAACCTTCTATCATTTATATACAATTTAACCTCAAGCGGAAAACTTCATGCTAAGTATGGAGATTTCGAAGAAGTAGGATGGACGAGTAAAGGTTTTCCCCAAGAAAGTGTACTTAGTCCATTACTTTATGCGTTATATCTGAATATAAAAGAAATTATAAATCATGGATGTAAAATTTTTGAGTTTGCAGACTTTATACTTCAAATGAGAACACACAAATCGGGATAAATAATTTAGAAAGAGATACAAATAACGTAAATAGCTATTTGGAAACAAAGGGACTAAGCTTAGCTGCAAACAAGTGCATCTTCATGGTATTTAATAAATGTAGTGGTCAAGGAGGTCTGTGGGACATTAATCTTGACAGTAATGTAATAACTTCTTCTAGAATAGTAAAATTCCTCGGTCTATGGTTATCTTCCAACTTTAAGTGGGAAAAACAAATATCTAGTATTGAAGCAAAATGCCAGAACCCTTTAAAAATATTAAGTTGTATTCGTAGCACTTGGCAAGGGGCAGACCCTATAGTTTTGATCAGACTATATAAAGCCTTAATTAGATCTAGAATCGAGTATTGCGGTTTTTTATTCCATAAGCTCACTAAACAACAAGCAATCAGGCTAGATAGAATTCAATTCAAAGCCCTAAGAATAGCATTAGGATACAGAAGGAGTACTCCCACCAATATCATTCTAGCTGAAGCTAAAGAACCACCTTTAAGTTTAAGATTCCAATTTTTGGGAAGAAGCTACATATCTAGAACCCTATCGTATACTAATCACAAACTTATTCCATTACTCACAGAACTTTCAGAAAACATTGAAAACCCTCTCAGAAACCCAAAACATATTAACCAAATCGGTATGCCAGTAATTTACCAATGTTTCAAAGACCATGATAGATATAGTCATCTAATACACGCGGCAGAAGTGCCTTTGTGCTTTGATTTAGATTTTTACGGATTATTTTACAAAGCCCGAGTCTTTACAGATCAAGGCAGAACAATTGATAAATCGCCTTGTCCGAATGCAGAATTTACTCGAATATTTGAACATACCCTGACTGATTCAAAAACCTTTTATACAGACGGATCGAAAACAGAAGGCGCGAATTTTGTAGGCTTTTCGATAGCAATGGGTAACAATGATACACTCTATAATTTTAGATCATCCGATATAGCTGCTATTTTTACAGCTGAAGCCTTGGCAATAGGGGAATGTCTCAATTTAATCGAGAGAAAAGATCCAGGTAATGTCAGTATCTTTTCCGACTCTCTAAGTGTTTTATTAGCAATTTCCAGTAAATTAAAAATTAACTCAACAAAATATATAGTGTGGTATCTAAAAAATAAACTCTATCAGTTCGAAAATGCAGGCAAAATAGTCAATTTATCCATTTACCGTAATGGTGTTGATTCTCAGCTGTTGCTCACAATTGAGGGTCCGGATGCAATAACTCGCCGAGCGCTCGAAGTCAAGAAAACGCTATGTTGCTGTGGGTGAAAAATAGGAAAAATTAAAATTGAAAAATAAAAAAAAATAAAAATACAGTCGTCGATAGAATTAAAAAATACATAATTTTCTTCAAATAAATTTTTTTTTATAATAATTAGTTAATGAGATAGAAAATATAAACGAAATTTTTTTTTTCGAAAAAAAATACTTTTTTTCAATAATATAACTCAAGATAACTTCTTTAAAAATTAATAAATTAACTTGAATTTTTGACTGTAGCTTCATTATAAGCTACCGATTGCAACAGTATGATCAAAAAATGTATTTATTAATATTGTTTAATTTTTATTATATGATTGTTTAATGTCGATGAAAAATTCAATTTGTCTAACTTTGAATGAAAAAAGAGTCGGAGAAATTTAATAATTGAGTAACTTGTCAGTGGCAATATTGTTAAGCAGTATATCAAGAAGTTTTATAGAAATTTTTAGATATTTTTATTAATTATTGACTGAGTTATTAATTTAACAACAAATTGCGCGCATACTGTTTGTATTTATATGGATATACAGGCGCGTGAACATAGGCGTTCGCGAGAGAGGGGGCTGACGATCACGCATATATAGCCGTAACGGTAGCTTGCAATTTGTTGTTAAATTAATAACTCAGTCAATAATTAAGGTACATTTTCAGCTAGATTTTGTGGGCGTGTCCTAAATAAAATCCTATGCTTTTTACATTGGAGATTTTGTCCTACCAACCCCAAAAAACCAAAAGTTTGAACTTTTCGTGATCATTTTTTTTGTGTTAACAATTTATTTTTTCCATTATTAATTAATCTTATGCAATATATTCCAATAAAAACCAATTATATGTTGATAAAAACAATTATTCTATAATATTTATTCATTTCAATATTGCACACAAAAATTTTTTTTTGTTAGTATGCATCACTGATTTGTATCAGTATAAAGTTTTTTATTTATATCCAATTAATATTAATATTTATTATCAATCTCAATTTTATATAGTTAATAAAAACATTTTTAATAATATTTTCATTAATGTTTGCATTTATGATGCTCCATTATTTTGTAATCACATTTCTTTTATGCAAGTTTAAATTTTCCCGCTTTTTCAATATTATGTCTCTTCATTAGAAAATCAGTAGCTTTTACCACATATTTTTAATTAAAATAACGAAATCAGTTCTCTAACCCCATATAAACCAGGTATTAAAAAATTCCTTATTATTTTTACTATTATCTATCAGTTTTTCAATAAAATCTTATATTTAGAAATGTAATTTAGTTATGATCAAAAAAATTTCAAACATCCCCTCCCATAAGAGCCCATGTTTAACCTCTCTAAAAGTAGCCAACTTTAATTAATTATTATAAAAAAAATAAGTCTGTAACATAATATATTATTTCACGAAATGATTTATCAATATTTCAATTACATACTGTATAAATTTCAAGAAATTCTTATATTCGGAAGGTAGCTGAGAATGTACCTTAATAAAAATATCTAAAAATTTCTATAAAACTTTTTGATATACTGCTTAACAATATTGCCACTGACAAGGTACTCAATTATTAAATTTCTTCGACTCTTTTTTCATTCAAAGTTAGACAAATTGAATTTTTCATCGACATTAAGGCTGTTGGTGAATAATTGAATTTCTACTCGATTTTTTTTTAATTAGGCTTATTTTTTAAATGAAATAATTATCTATCTTGACAATTTCTTTTAATTTTTTTTGCCTCGGCTTTTTTAAGATAACGACTGTCAAAGTTGACAACTTTTATACACGAGTATTGGGCAAAACAGTTTTTTTTTTCTTAAACAGCGTATAGTAGATTCGTTGTCTACTCGAAAACTGATTTTTTTCTATCAAATTGTAGATAAGAAAAAAACGAATATAATTTGAAAAAATAAGTAATGTTTGCCTCGGATTTTAAAAGTTATTCAAGTTTAAAAAAAAAAAGTATTTGCTTTCTCGCGGCAAGTGATGCACATAGACGTGACACACACAAGCATATAATGTAACTGTGTACTGTACTTGCTTGCTAGCAGTAGTGTTAGTGTCTGCCTGTATATGCACGGACACACTCAAAAGCCGGTATTCGAGACAGAAGCGCAACAAAATTTCGGGTACCCGGGCATGAGATTTAGCGTTACGATATACGGGCCCCTCAAACTACAATTATTGGTTCGACGATGACTTTTACCAACAGCCTTAAACAATCATATAATAAAAATTAAACAATATTAATAAATACACTGAGAGAAATATTAACTAAGAATTACAAACGTAAAAGAAAAAATTACAAAATAAATAGTAAAAACTGCGTTCCCCCGTCATTTATAAGAATTATTCGTATATTGATAGATAATTTTTACAATAAAATTATGTAAAAAATCTGGCCATTGACTATATACACTACTAAGCCATAAAATTTACACAATTTTATTGTAATTTCTGTTTAAAAAAATGACTAAATTCACGACACTCACAAGTAAATTCTAGCAGACTGAGAATTTACCCACTACCGGTTTTAGAATTTACTAAATTTTATTACAAATTTTATTTAAAAGTTGGACATTTTTTGTGTTAAGTTGGGCAGTTTGTGCTAAATTCACGGAGAATAGCAATCAATTCCCGGCAACATTTTTTCTTTTCTGTTTACACGCTCAAAACTCGAAAACTAATTGTTAAATAGAAAAAAGTTATTCTTGATAAATTGTTTAGAAATAAATAACCAACAATAAACCTCGCTTAACCCCATACCTAGCTTCAACAGATAAGGCTGTAGAAATGCTTGAAATTACATGACAGTTCAATCATTTGTTCAATCGGTCGGCCATCTTTGTGTTATTTCGTCCCACAAACAGAATTTTTACAAAGCTATATAGTAAAAAATATATAAGTCTATGCTAACTTTTATATGTCTACATGATAATTTTTATTATATATATAAGAATATTTATTGAATTGTGCAGTATTTTTTATTCAACCATATAATAATTTTTATTGTTTTCACAAAACATGTATGTCTTTATTTTAATTAACTCATAACTCATTATCTAAGAGATTAATCAAAAAAAGTAATTCTTTATAAATTGTTTAGAATTGAATTTTCAATAATAAACTTCACTCAACCCCATGTCCATCTGCAATAGATAACGATGTATAGAGGCTTGAAGTAACCCAACAATTTTTTGACATTTTACACATTTTACATAATTTTATTGTAGAATTCCGACTCTCGCGGCCAGTCCCAGAATTAAAACAAAAATTACAAAGTACTATAGTAATTTTTATTCAACCATGATTTTAATTTTTAGTTAAAATTTCTCTCAGTGTACATTTTTTGATCATACTGTTGCAATCGGTAGCTTATAATGAAGCTACAGTCGAAAATTCAAGTTAATTTATTAATTTTTGAAGAAGTTATCTTGAGTTATATTATTGAAAAAAAAAATTTCGTTTATATTTTTTATCTCGTTAACTAATTATTATAAAAAAAAATTTATTTGAAGAAAAATATGTATTTTTTAATTCTATCGACGACTGTATTTTTATTTTTTTTTATTTTTCAATTTTAATTTTTCCTATTTTTCACCCACAGCAACATAGCAGTTTCTTGACTTCGAGCGCTCGGCGAGTTATTGCATCCGGACCCTCAATTGCAGATCTAAAAAGTTATTGGAAAAATAAAATGTACAAAGAGTTTAATAACTTTCGCACTGAAATAGGTAGAGAAAAAGGGAAATTATTATTTCAGTCACTTGTATGATCCAGCCCCATCACAGTGGTTTAATGAGTGGCCTATTAATCGACGTGGGATTTGTACAATCAACAGACTTCGTTCTGGACATAATTCTTTAAATATATCATTAAAAAAAAATAAATGTTAATCCTTCGAGTCTATGTGAATGTAACAAAGAAGATGAAACTCTAGATCACGTTTTATATGGTCTTGTGAAATACACAAGAAACAGAGAGAAAAGCTGATAAAGATTTTAACGAAAAATGGTAAAGAACCGCTGGTTCGGGATACTCTGGGACTGCTAAAATGTAATAGTAGGCCTAAAACTATGGCATTTAGTAACTTTTTGACCACGATATCCAAAAAAATTTAATCAAGAAAATTGAGTATAGTTTATATTTCTCATAGTCTTATGCTTATACAGATATATTTTAATGTTATGAACCTAGAAATATTTTATTGTTAGTGTTGTGCCATATACTTTGTACCTTCAAAGAGAGCAAGTAACAATCAAAACAAAGACTCAACTAAATTAGTTTAAAGTACTAAAGTAAGATAAACATATGTTCAGAAGACATATTTGACTGTAAGCAAAAGTATTCGTATTTAAATACCTATATTTATCTATTTAAGTTTTATGATGTTTTTATATTTTATAAAAAAAAGAGGAGAAAAAGAAAAATGTTGACGTTTAGTTAGAATATCATATCTAAATAATAGTTAACTAAATATACAATCATATTATGATATATTATGATCTCAGGGTTAGGGATGTGCGATATCACCAATATCGATATTATCGGATATTGCGATATCAAAATCCGATATCGTTATCGAACCGATATTTTGGCGAAGTAATATCGGATATTCGATAATATCGAAGTAAATTGATTTTACCAACTGTTAACAAAAAAATGGTCCGTCCATTTTTAAATTCAAAATTCATTAACTAATAATTATAGGAACTATTGAATTTAAATCGTAAGTTAATTAATAAATTGATACGTATACTTGGTTTTTGATGAAATAACTCGGATATTGCTATTACTTATTATTGAATTATTCATTCATTTATTTAATCATTGCAGATAAATTGGCGTATTAATAACAAATTATGGAAAAATTATAATAAAATTTTTAACAATGTAATTTTTTTAAATAATTATAGTACCAGAAAAAAATAATCAGACTTTCTATTTATTAATAATATTTCATTATACAATACTCAGAAAACATAATAATGAAAATGTGTAATTATTAATCAACATTTTATTGAAACATGACTATGCAATAATAAATACACAATTCCTTAATTTTTTTACTACTTATTATAGCTTCTAATGATTTTGTTATTAATAATTATTAAAAGTCAGAGTAAAGCCAGACTTGTAAAAAAAGACATTTATTTATAACAATAGCACTAACTATTAATAAACAATATTAAATTAATCAAATTTAATGACTTTTAGAGACTTTTTTATTATTAAAATTAATTTTTCGCTTAAAAAAAAAAAAAAAAAACATCAATCTCTGGCAATACAAAAGCCAGAGAAAAGCCAGAGTAAAACCAGACAAAAGCCACAGCAAAGCCAGAGTAAAGCCAGACTTGTAAAAAAGACATTTATTTATAACAATATCACTAATTATTAATAAACAATAATAAATTAATGAATTTTAATGACTTTTAGAGACTTTTTTATCAATATAATTAATGTTTCGTGTGAAAAAAAAAAAAAAAACACAACAATCTCTGGCAATACAAAAGCCAGAGAAAAGCTAGAGTAAAGCCAGAGTAAAACCAGACAAAAGCCAGAGCAAAGCCAGAGGAAAGCCAGACTTGTAAAAAGACATTTATTTATAACAATAGCACTAACTATTAATTCTAAACGTCATTAAAATTTATTAATTTAATATTGTTTATTAATAGTTAGTGCTATTGTTATAAATAAATGTCTTTTTTACAAGTCTGGCTTTTCTCTGGAAAAGGTCTGGATTTACTATTGCTTCACGATAGGGATTTTTGTGTTCAGCCGATTCAAGTCAACCTCAAACCGTCAAAATCTGTCAACTTTTACATTACTTGTTATACTTATATTTATCTCTTTACATCAATATTATTGCTAAAAATAAGTTCAATAATAATTTAATTTAAATAATATATCCATATAAAGCCCAAATTTACGTTTCATATTGTTAATATTCTGTTTTTATTATCTCTGGCTTTGCTCTGGCTTTGGCGACAAAAGCGATATCGTTTTTTTCTGGCTTAGCTCTCACCATTTCCGCCAGGGAAACATGTTAATTGCACACATAAAACGTTGGGTGTTTTTTATGAACTGAATTGTTTGGTTAGTGATACACATCTTTTACAGAATTCCTATTTATATTCATTATTATAAAGTTGTTGACGACTAAAATAATTTGATGATGCTCCATCAAGTGTACTTGCTTTTATAATATCAAAAAGTAAATTTTAAAAATGTAAAAATGCTGTTTAAATATATATGACGACAATGACGCCATTCAACTTTAGTACCTATGTAACCACCAAATATTTGATTAATCGGTGTTGTTTCTATCAAGTTAACTTGCTTTATTTAAATATGCACGTTTTAAGGTCCCTAGATGAGTTAGTGGATTGAGAGTGATCATCCGAAGCTAGAATTTTGGACGCCTTATTGGGGATCAGTAGTTGTCTTCATGCGTATATGTACACAAGGTAGGTACGTATGTATGCGTGGATAGTCACACACATTCACACTTGTTTATCAATGTTTAAATTTGACATTTTCTGACGTTGAATTGAATTTAATTTGTTAATTATAGATACTTGATATTTAATTATAAATGCAACTTGTATGATAATATTAGTACTCCTATATTCAATTAGACAAAGTTAAATTAAAATACTATCATAATTATATTTTATTTAAAAGAAAAAAAAAAAAAAATTTTGTTCAGGTTATTTTAGTCAATAATATTTTATAAACATTAGTATTCTTATTATTATTTTATTTCATATTAATATATTAATAATTAATGATGATTACAGATGCAAAAAAAATTTTTAATCATTTATTTTGTGACTGCAATTCATATAACTTGACGCCGTAGCAGTTTGAATTTGCGCGGCTCCGCCATATTGGGGATATGGACGATTTTACTTCGGATGACCTGTATATTGGGAATCATTCTAGGGACCTTGTGCACGTTTTATACCCTCAAGAAGATTATGTAAAATTTCATGTGCATTTTTCTTGGTACTGATAGTGTGTCTTCTTTGCATTTGTCAATTATTATACTTGGACTAACTGTTGTTAATCGTGTCGTATCCTGTTTAAACGAATTATTTATTTTAATAATTTTATTACATTTTAAGGATTAAAAATATAATGTATATGTTCGGATAACAACTTCATCATTAGTAGTGGCTATCAAATGAACATCCTGACCAAGTGGTAAACCAGATATATGTTCTGGTGTTCGTAAACCAAATCTAAATCTTCTTGTATATGAACTAATATCTCTTTTTCAATTAAACGCAATTGATTCTTGACTGTTGGATCTTCCAAGCGAACTGGTGTCTTTTTTTGGTCACATCCTTTCCGTAGCTATTTTTGCCATAATCAATTTATTAAAAAGCTATGTATTGGCAAGTGTTGCTAAAGAAAGGATGTATACTCGAATAAATAAATTCGTAGTCTAAATTAATTTCTCAGCCATTGGCCACAATTGTTTTAATTTATCATAGAAAATATTATTCAGGGATTAATTGAGACTAGAAATTAATTTATTTGGTTACTTCTTTCCTTAAGATACATTTTCCATAATTGATTAATTAAAAAACTATTGTCAAATATTGCTTAGACATACTGTAACTACTATTCATAATGTTAATAAAAGCCTTACCAAATACCTATATTATACCTATTATTAAACCTTACCAATATAGCGTAACAAATAACATCACTCTGGTACACAAATTTTGAAAATGAGATTTATTTATCATTTATCAATCAATAATTTTATGAGTGAAAACAAATTGACAGTTCTAACCTTGTGTTTACCTTTCAAAAATTAACTTTAGACAAACAGAATATAGACTTCACACACAAGTTCTAAAAATTCAATTAATTTATCACTTAATTATATTCACTTCATTTAATGAATAATATTTGCAATAAAAATAAACCACAACTGACATCAACAGTATTTGCATTACAAACATCACAAAAAAAGTAAATAAAAGATTACACGCGATACTGTCGTTCGAGTACGATCCCAGCGCCCTCATTTACTCCGAAATATCGGCTTTAGTAAAAAAGCAAAGCTTACACCACTTACACCAGGGATGGGCATGTATAAAACATAATGTTTTAAACATACCCCGATAGCCAGTGGCGTACACTTTGCGTTCATGTTGAGGTCACGCCGTGCATGCACTATCGTGCCTTCATAGTGTATGCAGAGTGTATTCGTAAAATGTACGGCAGATGGAGCAGACACCATGCAAGCCATACGAGCTGCATTAGTGGATCACGTAGTGCCTTGACCGTGTACTTTCTTCGCAAAGTAAAAATTTAGATAAAACATTGGAAAATGTTTTGGTTTGGTTAATTCCTGACCGATTTACCAAAATTATTTTATTATTCTATTTTGGCAAATTTCTATGGAAATAATGTAAATTTGCAAAAAAATTTTTTTTCGATTTTATTATTTGCCGATAGCATTTAAATTAATTCATAGACTAGATAATTTTTACAGCATTATTTTCTAGTTTAAAAAAAAATTATTAAGTCACATGTTTGTAAAAGTAATCTGAGCTACGAATTGATTTATTTGGAAACATTCTTCCCTAAGATACATTTGCCATAATGAATTAATAAAAAAGCTATCAGCAAATGGTTCTGAGAAAAAAATGTTGCCAAATGAATAATTTGCCACTCTAGATTATTTTTACAGCCATTTGACCAAATAATTTTCTTTTAAACTAGAAAATAATGCTGTAAAAATAATCTAGTCTACGAAGTAATTTATTTGGCAATTCCTTAGCTACATCATTTTCTTAGCTTCTGCTTTTCCTTGGGATTTTTGTTGTTAAAAAATAAATTTACATGTATTTTATTTATAAAAAAAAATAAAAAAGGTCCAAGGAAAAGCAGTAGCTAAGGAATTAAGGTGACCAAAGAGTTATGTTTCAAGGAAATAATTCCTTAGTCACATTAATTCCTTAGCTACATCTTTTCCTTAGCTACTGCTTTTCTTTGGACATTTTTATTTTTAAAAAATAAATTTACATGTATTTTATTTATAAAAAAAAAATTAAAAAGGTCCAAGGAAAAGCATTAGCTAAGGAAAAGATGTCCCTGGTGAAAAAAATCTGGCAGATTCTGTTAGATTCTGGCAGATTCTGCAAGATTCAACAAAAAATGAAAAAATCTGGCAGATTCTGGCAGATTCTGCCAGCCAAATATTCGGCTTTCAACAGTCTGCCAGATTCTGTCAGATTCTGCCAGATTCTGTCAGGTATTGCCAGTTAAAAACTCGACTTTCAACTGCTTGTCTTTGGGATTTCTATTGATTTAATAAATAAAATACATGTTATTTTATTTTCAAAAAATAAAAATGTCCAAGGAAAAGCAGTAGCTAAGGAAAGGATATGGCTAAGGAATTAATGTTGCTCAAACCATAATTTTTCTGGCCATTATTAAAGTTAATATTTTAGCTACTGCTTTTCCTTGGACATTTTTATTTTTTTAAAACGAATAACACGTATTTTATTTGTTAAATAAATAAATGACTAAGAACAAGCAGTAGCTAAGGAAAAGATGTAGCTAAAAAAAATTATATGGTTAAAATTTGAGTTACTGAGAGATCACGTGGGTTTTATCCGTTTTATCCTGTTTTAAACGTTTTATCCATGGATAATTGTAAACAACTCAAAAACTCACAACATGCCCATCCCTGACTTACACTCTTTATTCACCTCCATACAATATAACCAAGAAGACTAGAGACCAGCATGGTAGAAGTACTACAGGTATGGCAGTAGTCCATGCTTTTTTCGTCGCGTTCTGCGCAGCCTTATTTTTTCAACCAATCAAGAACGCGCCATCGAGCTGTTTTGCTTTTCTTTCTAACACGCAATCTCTATTATAAGATCCTCTCTCTCTAACATACTGTTTTGACAACTATTTTTTATATTGTTGTAAATACTAATAAATATATGTGGAGCATGTTTATAAAAAATCAAAAAAATAAAAAAACCAAGACAGTTTAACAAATAAATTATAATATTTTCATTGTTGTTGTTTTTTTTGAGGCCACAAACAATAGAGGTTGTGTTGTATTTATTATACTTGGATTCATTTATTTAATATAAATAATTAATTTTTATTATTGATGTATGTGAATCATTATAAAATATACCAAATCTAGTTGAATAAATATGATAACTTCTGAAAAATTAAAAAAAAACTTGAAAATTTTCTTAACGAATTTGTATCGCGCGCGCATAAAGTCTTCCATTTTTGTGGCGAGAAGGCGACCTTTTGATTGGTCAATTCACAGCGGCCAAACCAGGCTGCGCACTGCCATACCTGTAGTATTTCTACCATGGAGACCAGGAGAGTCAACTCCCTGTAGTGGGGGATAGGCTGGATGGGACCAAAAACGTCGTAAACTTTTACACAGCAGTCCAATTCACAGGGCATTACAATTTAGGGCTTTGTTCCTCCACTGACAGCGCTTGTGAAGCTTTTGTATATAAAATCTATATAAAAAAAATTTTACAAGCGCCATCAGCGGCAAAAAATAGCCCTAAATTGTAAAAAATTTGCCCTGTGAATTGGACTGCTGGGGCAGGCTTTATAAAAACGCCGTTTCAGCGCTGTTGTCGACCCACGAATAGAGTGGGTATAAGCTTATACCCACTCTACCCACGAACCACGCACACATGCACACATGTATTGAATATAATACATATAATACATATACTTAATAAATTAACAGTCTATTTAAATTAATTTCTTAATCACTTGCCACCAATATTTTTATTTATCATAAAAAATATGATATAGACTACAAATTAAATTATTTGGCTAAATCAATTATTTTATCATATATAAATTATTATATATGATAAATCAAAATATTGGTGGCAAATAATCGAAGAATTAATTTAGACTGTTAATTTATTTATTTGGTTCCATCCTTTTCTTAGAAAATATTTTCCATAATTAATCGATTAAATAGCTATTAGAAAATGTATCTAAGAGAAAGATGTGGCCAAATAAATTTATATGTTGTCTAGATTAATTTCTTGGCAACATTTTTTATAATAAATTAAAATATTTGTGGCGAATAGTTGAGCAATTTTTTTAGACTACGAAATAATTTATTTAGCTACATCCTTCTTTTAGCAAAAATTATTACATACAATCAATTAATTGTATAAATTTAGATAACAAACTTGTGGCGTATTTTGATATCAAATTGATATACGTAAAATAGTACAAATCAGCATTAAAATATCAACAACAATTGTGAACAATTTTGGTTCGCGAGACGCCGAAAGCGCCTCTCTGTGGCCAAATGTACAAGCCTTATTTCACGACATATTTTGTCCCATTCTCAATGTACATAGTTGACTCTCCTGGTTTCTAGTCTTCTTGAATATAACTAAACCTTGGAACCGGAGGAACTAGACTGCAAAATAAGCCGCATCAAGCCGCATTTAGGGATGTGCGATAGTTGAAAAGAGACCGATAATAATATATCGGCGATATTAAAAAAATATTATATATCGGCCATGGAGGTGAATACACCTCCATGATATCGGCCGATATATATTTTTTAAAACTATCGATATATCGATAATATCGCCTAAAAAATATTATCGGTATTTATCATATAATATATCGTTGAAATAAAAATAACAATTTCTTTTTTTTTTTAATTAATATCTTATTATTATTAATTTATTATATTATATTAATAGAATTGAAATTTGATATCAAAACTACAAATTCACAGTTGATGCTGCTTAAATATTTTTATCTTTTCCTTAGCTCTGCTTGTCCTTAGTCATTTATTTATTTAACAAATAAAATACATGTCATTTATTTTTATTAATTTAGAAAACCAAGGACAAGCAGTAGCTAAGAAAAAGATGAAGCTAAGGAATTAATGTAGCCCAAAAAATTATGTGGAAATTAATTCATTAAAAATTATTATTTGGCAAAATAATAATTTTTAATAAATTAATTTCTCCAGAGAAATTGACATTTGGTAACATCTATTCCTTAGACCTGCAATTGCCATGAGTTAATATTTTTTTTTTTTTTAACAAATAAAGCTATCAACAAATGGGCCAAGGAATGGATGTTGTCAAATGTTAATTTCTTTGGAGAAATTAATATTCTTAAAAAATTAACATTTCACAACATTAGCCCATTTGTTGATAGCTTTTATTTGTTTAAAAAAAAAATATTAACCTCCATGAACAAATGTTATTTTGTTTGTTTTAAACGATTTTTAATAATCAATAAAAAAAAATTTATGTCGGTAACAACAGTATTTTCTGAAAAAAATATACCCGATATTTGTTAGAAAAAATATCGGATATCAATATATCGGGGTCAAAAAATATCGGCGATAATATATCGATATATATCGATATAATATCGGCCATTAAATATATCGGTGACTATCGCACATCCCTAGCCGCATTGGATTTACTCTACCATGGATTTACTGTAAATAGTGCTGGCGCCTTGTGAAATATTATCAGCAATTATTAGCCGTTTATGAACGGCAAATTCTATTTATTAGATAGAAACAGTTAAATTAAAAAATTTCTTCTTAAATTAACATGGCAAATACAATCAGATGTTTTACAAAGATAAATTTGAGTATGCTTTCCGGCAATTTTACTCGTCAATTGCAGCTCAATTGTAAGTTAAACCATTCTAACCTATCAAAAATAACTTCTAAATATGTATTGATTTACGTCTTTATTTTATAATTAAAAACATTTATATATTTCATGAAATTATTATAATGACACATTTATTTAGCAAAAAGAACATTATTCGCTGAATCTAGTATGGCAATAACTGAGTATAAAAATTCAAGAGATCAGGTTTTTGAGAAATATAACTCATTGGTTGATGGGTTCAAAGAAAAAATGCGCAAAAGTATAACTGATGACCAAGGCCTTATATTTACTGAGGATTTAAAAACCTTACTTCATCTAGCTGAGAAAAATACTGATGACATACAATTGATAAAAAATTTATTAATCAAATTTACAAGTCAAAATAATGAAATTAGATTTGGTTCATTCAAATTTGGACCAGTTGTTATGAGAACATTTTATTATTTGAATGAACCAAAAACTGCTCTTGAGTTATTTATGGATCCAAAATTATCAACATTTTTTAACCAAATGACAAGTTTCATGATTTTACTGGATTTATTGTATGAAAATAAAATGTACAAAGAAGTTCGTGATACATATGACCATATCAAGGACAACATGTTGGTCAATTCAACACATCCAAAATTGGCAATTCCAATTTTGGCAATGGCATGCTATCAAGAGGTATGTAACAAAGTAATTAGATAAAAAATGATTTGAGAATATTCGCATTTTCATGACTGGCATTTTTTCATCGAACAAAATAGCAGCTATTAAATTAAATGACAAATCAACTAATGTAATTAACTTTTTCATTTATATATTGATTTTTTCTCATTAAAGAATACTTCTGAAAGTCTAGAGCATGGTCTGCGTATCTGTGAAGATTTAAGTAAAAAAGGAAGTGTACCACTTCGTCGTGTTGTTGCCACCCTTGGAGCCTTAGCCTTGAAGCAAAATAAGCCACATATTGCACTGGAACTTGTTGCATTGTGCAGAACGATCGAATACGTTTCGATAAGATGTGTTCGTGTTATGGCACTTGCTGATCTTGGCAGACTCGATGATATCGTCTTGGAATTTCAATCGGCACTTAAACGAGGAATACCTAGCAAATATAGCTATTTTTCAGATGCTGTAATAATGATCTTAATTAATTCATGCGAAAATAGATAAAGAATAGAAATAAACATAACTTGTTAACCATAGACTAATTTAATAATCTTTCTTCCATAGATAACCAAAGTGGAAGAATCAGTTAAACGTCTGAATATTCCTGAAGATGCTGAAATCTTTGAGCTGTTAAAACTCCTGAAGGCTCGTAGTTACACGATTGAAATGGTTAGTAAGAATCGCGAGATAAATTTAACAATCCAAATGAGTTGAAATAATTGATTATATTATTATGTATTATTATTTTTAAGACTCTAGAAGAACACCTATCATTGCCTATTGAATCAGTCAAAAAAGATAATATTTTATACCAGGCAAAAAATAATAAATACGAAGATCAAGGCTGGGGGGAATCTCGACGACAAAGAAGCTTCAACAATCGTGAAAATTCTAGAGATAGCTGGGGAAGCGAGCAATGTAGCTCTGCATAAAGAATTCAATATAATTTCTAAATTTCGTAGCATTAATGAACAGTGAGATTAAAAAAAAAATGCCTTCGCTTAAATAAAAAATTGAATGAAAAGAAAAATTGTAAGGTGTCTTTTATAACTTGATTAAATACAAAAATTAAATTTTTTGTAAAAAAAACTAGTTAAAGTTACTTTTTTTCGTTAACTCGGCAGTTTGAGCTCAATCGTTATTAGAAAAACGATCTCAAATGATTAAAGAGGGATTAAGGCTGAATGTTATCCTAATGGACCTTCTGGATACGCGTGGATAAATTCTGGATGACATTTCTGGATATCCAGTTGTGTCATATTTGAGTAAGTCTGGATATCTAGATTTCAACGAATAATTTTTTTCTCATCCACGTTCTATCTCAAAGATATTCAGAAGATCTCCACTAGATATTAGAAATATTGCCATACATGTAAATATATTTTTATTTTTTTCTGAGTAGCGAATCTTTTACTTCAATTCAGCAGGTATTGAAAAAAACATTTTTAGGTTCAAAATTTTCATTTTTCTGGACCTCACTTTTAAGGTTGTTTTTAAATAAAATTCCCGTAATTTAATTTTCGATTTTTTTTTTTTAATGTTTAAATGAAATAATTATCTATTTGGTGGAATTTTTTCGTAATTTTCCTCTGCGTCAAAATCCAGATAATTAGTGTCAAAGTTGACAACTTTAACACACAAGCATAAGGAGTATAGGTACGTTTGCGCTTGTACTTTTAAAACTCTTAATTTAAATTTAGATTTTTTTCTACAGATTTGTACACTTTACAAATACGAAATTAATGAAAAAAAAATTATTCATTTCCTCAGTGCCGTTTAAAAGATATTGGCTAATAATTACTTTTTGAATTTACGGGTTTGAGCCGGCTGAATTACATTGGGGGTACGTTCCAATACCGTGGGTGCCAGTGATGGGTAAATGGTCGATTTTTGAGGTTTCATACACTTACAGTAAGATACTGTAAGATACTGTAAGAAACTGTAAGATACCTCTGACGCCATTTTGAACATTCTTATTGACTGTCGACTCGACAATTAGTTCTTATTGCTCGATATATATATTTCAGTACATGTAATTTATTTGTTATATAAATATATATAATATCAAGGAAAACCAGTTTTAAGGAATTAATGTTGCTTGAAACATGATTTTTTGGCAACATTAATTTCTTAGCTCCATCCTTTCCTTAGCTACTGCTTTTCCTCGGACATTTTCTATTTATTAAATAAATAATATTGGTACATGTCATTTTATTTTTAAAAGATGGAAATGTCCAAGAAAAAGCAGTAGCTAAGGGAAAGATGTAGCTAAGGAATTAATGTTGCTTATAAAAGAATTTCTTGTGTTCTGTAATTCCTTAGTTCAACTTTTCCTTAGTTACTATTTTTCCTTAGATTTTTATTTATTTAAAAATAAATGCATGTGATTTTATTTATTAAATAAATTACAATGTCCATGAAAAGCAGTAGCTAAGAAAAGATGTAGCTAAGAAATTTTAATGTTGCCAAAAAATTATGTTTTTAAGGAATTCCTTAATGTTGCTTTAATTTTAAATAACTAATTTTAAATAAATAAAAAATGTAAGGGTTAGTAGCTAAGGAAAAGATGGAGCTACAGTTGCTGCAAAAGAAATTATTTTAAGCAAAATACTAATTCCTTAGCTACACTTTCTCTCTCTTCTCTTAGCTACTGCTTTTCCTTGGACATTTTATTTATTTTATGATAAAATATGTAAATTTATTTTTTTGTACAAATAATGAGCAGTAGTTATGAAAGATGTTGCGAGTTTGAGTGACGTGCCAAATTTATATTCCTTTTAAAACCACTTTTTAATCATAATTTTTTAGCAACCTTAATTACTTAGCTACATCTTTCCGTTAGCTACTGCGTTTCCTTGAACATTTACATTTATTTCAAATAAAATTACATGTATATTATTTATTTGATAAATAATAAACTGTCCAAGGAAAAGCAGTAGTTAAGAAAAAGATGTAACTAAGGAATTACAGTTGCCAAAAAAATTCCAAGCAACATTACTTTCCTAAAACATAATTGTTTGGCAACATTAATTTCCGAGGGCCAGTTTTTTCATCCATAGTTATAGAAATCCGCAGGCTCGACGCTCTGTAACCTATAGTTAACCACCAATGATTAAATTCAATGACTGCTCTCGATAGTAATTATAATTTTATAGAAAAAAAAGATTGTATTCTTTTGGGATATTGTATTGATTGTTTATATATAGCAGCTATTTTTCATATATTATATTTTTATAATATTTAAATTAAATTATTTAATTAAATAAATTAAATCCATATGACACTTCATAAAATAAAATTCATCGTATCCTTCAATATTAGGATTAGATTTTCAGTAACTAGCACTTTAAAACTCTCTATTCATAATTTTGTCAATGTTATCAATATTTGACTCAAATTCCATCAAAAAAATTTTTAGTAAATGCTGAAGATATCACTAAGAAATCTTGTTGAAAAAGTGTATTTGCAACTAATAACTTGTTTCAATACATTTAATTCAAAAATATCCATTACAACCGGCAATTGTTGCAGCATAATTTTCCATAACTTTACATAAACCACATATTGCTTCTGATTGAGTTGGATTAATCTACCTTACTAGGCATTATTGAACATTCATTATTCATTTTCTGGTAAAGATTTGGAAATTCTTGAAAGATACTGTTTTTTCATAGCTTAATTTTACTAGATTGGTAGACTAGTAGTAACAGCAGTACCACCAATAGAAGCAAGTTAAAAATTCTGGTAGAGTACCTTTTACTCAGCCAACAAATACCATACTCAATTTGTGTTGCATATCCTAAAAATAATAATTGTATATATTTTTTAAACATTTTTGATTTAATAATTTTTTAAAAAAATATTCACCAGAAAATTTTGAATTAATGTCAATGGTGTACTGCAAACTTGTTGATTTGGTTTTCTTCCAATTTAATAATATTTGGTACATGCATTAGCTTGATATTTCAATGAAGTCGAAGTTTTTAAGTCCAAGTAATGATGTTCTTTTATTTATTTCCAATGCAAATACCATTCAACTTGGAAATGTATATTTTTCCGGAACTTTGCATATTAAAATGATCATTTGAATAACATGTGTTTTTGATAATAATTCACCAACAAGAAGTCTTCAATAGCAAGATTTGATATTACCTAATGTATTCATATTTGATTAAAAGCCTGAACCAGTTTGCCATATAGCTAATGGAAAAAATGATCATTGTATAATTTACACTTATAACATAACCAGCAGCTTACATATTGCATCTTATATTTTTGATAAAATCGAAATTTTTTTCATTAACAAATCCATTTGACATTTTTTGTGGTGTTTGCGCTACAAATAAATATGACATTTTTGAGGTTATATTGTTTATATTTCCACATGGTGACATTAACGTATATTAATTATTTGTCATTAAACTGTTATTAAAGGATAGTTATCCGAAAGTTGTAACTAAGGTACAGTTAAATTCCAAGCAACATTATTTCTAAAACATAATTGTTTGCAACATTAATTTCCGAGCTACATCTTTTCTTAGCCACTGCTTCTCCTTGATATCTTATATATTTATTTAACAAATAAAATACATGTACCAACATATATCGAGCAATGACAGCTAATTGTCGAGTCGACAGTCGGTAAGAATGTTCAAAAATGGCGTCTCAGGTATCTTACAGTTTCTTACAGTATCTTACTGTAAGTGTAAGAAACCTCAAAAATCGACCATTTACCCATCACTGAATTTTACCCATGCACCCGTATTCAGAGGATGTTCTCATTAGGGCTTTTTTTTCCGATGGCGGCGCTTGTGAACTTTTTATATAGATTTTACATGGAAAAGCTTCACAAGCGCCACCATCGGAAAAAAAACGCTCTAATGAGAACATCCTCTGAATACGGGTGCTGCTGAGTGCTCTTCAGCTGTGGCAACCCTGAACCTTTTTCTTCGCGAAACAGTGCGAAAACAATGATGGTGATCAATAAACAAGCTCACCAAAAATTTTTGGGTTTTGTTAAATATCTCCACATAGATTCCTGGAAACATATTCGGTACAAGCATACGAATGTTTTACAACGTACGACATCAAGTTTAAAGAATTCTTTTGGAATAAAAACAAGCTGCGAAAATAGAAATGGTCATGTTGTGAACGATGAAAAATACACAAGTGAAGTAACTTCTGCGGATATAAACATTACGAAAAACTTCTCAAGTCGATTGGATTGTGAACAAATAGCGTCATCTAACTGGTCAGCGAAAATAGTCAACAGTTCTCCCTTGAAACTACAACCTTATATGAAGCTTATGAGAATTGATAAGCCTATAGGTTCCTGGTTATTGTTTTGGCCTTGTAGCTGGAGTATTGCTATGGCTGCTGCACCGGGTACTTTTCCAGATATTGAAATGCTCAGTTTATTTGGTTTGGGAGCTTTTGTGATGCGTGGAGCTGGCTGCACTATTAATGATATGTGGGATCGAAATATTGACAAAAAAGTATTACAAACATTACATTGATTCATTTATTTTTTTTATAATGTTTTTCGAAAATACTTTTCAGGTTGCCAGAACGAAAAGTCGGCCTTTGGTAGTTGGTGATGTGACGACATTTCAATGTTTGATGTTCCTTGGAGGACAGCTCAGTATCGGGCTTGCTATACTCCTACAGCTGAACTGGTATAGTGTTTTATTGGGTGCAAGTTCACTAGGTAAGTCCAATATCTGTTAAATAACTAATATTGTGGTTATATGGATTATGTAAATGATTTCTGATATTACTTTCAGGACTTGTTGTTATCTATCCACTCATGAAAAGGGTCACTTATTGGCCTCAATTAATCCTTGGAATGGCTTTCAACTGGGGTGCATTATTAGGTTGGTCAGCAATTCATGGGACTTGTGAGTGGTCAGTTTGTTTGCCCCTTTATACAGCTGGTATTTGTTGGACGATAATATATGACACTATTTACGCTCACCAGGTATTTTTTCTCTAATTTTCATATATTCCGATTTATATAAGTTTTCACTTCTCTTAACTTTTCTCAATAATTTTATTTCAGGATAAAGTTGATGACATTGTTCTTGGGATAAAGTCAACAGCCTTGAAATTTGGAGGTAATACAAATCTATATTTGTACTGTTTTGGAGCTTCAATGATTACAAGTTTGATAACATCAGGAATTATGTACGATCAATCTTGGCCATACTATGCATCTGTAGGGTTAGTAGGTGGCCATTTAATAAATCAGGTGAGTGTCCTAATAAGTAAGACGAAGCATGACTGAAAAAACCACACAGACACTTCTTTGATCTACCATATTTTGTTCTAATTTGTATGTTTAGGTCCTGAACTTACAAATCGAAAATCCTACCGATTGTGCACGAAAGTTTAAGTCTAACAACACCGTAGGTTTATTCCTATTTATTGGAATAATGTTCGGTAATTTAGTTAAAAAAAAACCGAACATTGAAGAAAAGTGAAAATAAGTTAATTAACCAAAGATAACTAACTCATTAGCTATTTGAATAAAATTACACTGAACAGAAGAAAAAAATAAATGTAAATATAGGCTTTCTCTGTTAATAAATATTTTTCACAGTCAAACGACAATTTTTGACAATATCATTATCGTCGATTAAAAATTTCGCAATTCTACGATTTCCGTGCGACGGAATTTCTTAAAAGAGGCAAGAGGTGCAGTCGTTTGTTACGAAATTAGGTCTAGGCAAGGTCCTTAGATGAATTACTGGGTTAGACAGGTCATCCGAAGGGGTGCGTGAACCTGGCCTGCATAAGTCCTAGAAAATTATCTAGGATACTCATTAGAAGCGTCTTGATTTGTACTAATTTGTACCACCAAGCCCGGAATTTGTACCTCAAGAATAACAACAAAAAAAAATTATTTACTCCAAAATGATAATTAACAATTGCACATCTACTTTAATTATTGAGGTACAAATTCTAATTTAATCAATACAAATTAGCTCTTGTTACGTTCTTTAAAATAAACAAAAAAAATTATTGGAAAATATTAATTTTTAAAGGCGCCATGCAATTGTTTATCAAATATTTTTATTAACAAATGAATGACGCCTTCGAATATCAATATTTTTTAATGATTTTTTTTTTATTTTAAAGAACAAAACACAAGCTAATTTGTACCGATAAAATTAGAATTCGTACCTCAAAAATAATAATAAGAAAACAAGTTACTCCAAAATATCAAACAACAATACTTCATTATTATTATTTTTGAGGTACAAATTGTAATTTTATCCGTACAAATTAGCCTTTGTTCTGCTCATTGAAACAAAAAAAAAAATAATTAAAAAATATTAATTTTTAAAAGCGCCATGCATTTGTTAATAAAAATATTCAACTAACAATTGCATAGCGCCTCTAAAAATTAATATTTTTCAATAATTTTTTTTTTATTTTAAAGAACAAAACAAAAGCTAATTTGTACCTCAAAAAATAGAAATAAAAAAACAAGTTACTCCAAAATATCAAACTACAATACTTTATTTTTATTATTTTTGAAGTAAATTCTAATTTTATCGGTACAAATTAGCTTTTGTTTTGTTCTTTGAAATAAAAAAAAAAATTATTGAAAAATATTAATTTTTAAAGGCGCCATGCAATTGTTAGTTAAATATTTTTATTAACAAATGCATGGCGCCTTTAAATATTTTAAATATTTTTTAATGATTTTTTATTATTTTAAAGAACAAAATAAGAGCTAATTTCTACTGATTAAATTAGAATTTGTACCTCAATAATTAAAGTAGATATGCAATTGTTAATTTTCATTTTGGAGTAAATAATTTTTTTTTGTTGTTATTCTTGAGGTACAAATTCCGGGCTTGGTGGTACAAATTATTCTGCGCCTGTAGTAATTTTTTTTATCCCCATAAGCCATCTAGAAAAAAAGTCGATATTTAACCCTTTCTGGACCCTTTAATTTTGAGGTACAAATTGAATCAATGGTGGTACAAATTAGTACAAATCAAGACGCTTCTAATGAGTATCCTAGATAATTTTTCTAGGACTTATGAGTTATGCAGGGGACGTTGCTATTGGCACTATTCCGCATGCTCTATAATATAGCATGCTGGTAAATATCCCGAATGCGAGATAAGTGACGGTCAGATTAAAATTTACATTATATAGCATGCGCGTACGTTCAGTATCTTTACCAAAACTTTGATACATCGATAATAATTCGAGGCTACTCGGCAACTGGCGCATGCTATATGCGCATAGAGCATGCTACATATGTATAGAGCAGCACCCGTATTCAGAGGATGTTCTTATTAGGGCGTTTTTTTTCCGATGGTGGCGTTTGTGAAGCCTTTCTATATGAAATCTATATAAAAAAAATTTTGTCAAGCGCCATCAGCGGAAAAAAAAAGCCCTAGGTACAGGACATATTTTGTCCCATTTCTAATGTACGGAGTTGACTCTCCTTCTTTCTAGTCTTCTTGTATAGCATGCGCGTACGTTCAGTATCTTTACCAAAATTTCGATACATCGATAATAATTCGAGGCTACTCGGCAACTGGCGCATGCTAAATGCGCATAGAGCATGCTACATATGTATAGAGCAGGCTATATTATCGAGCATGCTATACATGCTATATGTCATACCATCTATAACCACATGTTACATAATTTTTATCCTCACCTTGGTTTTGAATGGCTAAGTAAAAAATCTAGCTAAGAAAAAATTCTAGCTAAGTAAAAAATTTAGCTAAGTAAAAATTCTAGCTAAGTAAAAAAACTAGCTAAGTAAAATAATGTATCGATTGTTTGTCTACAAATTACAGCTAAGTAAAAAATCTAGCTAAGTAAAAAATTTAGCTAAGCAAAAAATCTAGCTAAGTAAAAGCTCTAGCTAAGTAAAAAATTTAGCTAAGTAAAAAATCTAGCTATGTAAAATAATGTATCGATTGTTTGTCTACAAATTACAGCTAAGTAAAAAATCTAGCTAAGTAAAAAACTTAGCTAAGTAAAAAATCTAGCTAAGTAAAAATTCTAGCTAAGTAAAAAATTTAGCTAAGTAAAAATTCTAGCTAAGTAAAATAATGGATCGATTGTTTGTCTACAAATTACAGCTAAGTAAAAAATCTAGCTAAGTAAAAATTCTAGCTAAGTAAAATAATGTATCGATTGTTTGTCTACAAATTACAGCTAAGTAAAAAATCTAGCTAAGTAAAAATTCTAGCTAAGTGAAAAATCTAGCTAAGTAAAATAATGTATCGATTGTTTGTCTACAAATTACAGCTAAGTAAAAATTCTAGCTAAGTGAAAAATGTAGCTAAGTTAATCACTTATATTTATTATTAATTAGAATAAAAAATAACTAACTAATATTATTCTCCTTTCTCAACTAAAAATACATCAACTGACACTAATATAGAAAAGTTTATAGGGCTGTTTAAAATTTTCATATATTTGATTTGAATCGCTGCCATCTTGATATACCGAACCGAACGAGGTTTCGGAACGTACCCTGGTGAATTACATAGAGGATTCTATCACTTTTGTAGTTGTTTCTGTTTCTAGTTTTTAGTCGGTATTACAGGGCGAAATTGCAGAGCGAAAAAAAAAATTTTTATTAAAGGAATGCACCCAATATTATGACTTCTTTAAAAAATTGGCTCATGAGTTCGCCTGGAATATATTTAAGTATGCTAATATGATGAAAGGATGAAAGAGGTCAACTTGGCAAATAGGTCTCCCAGATTAATATAATACGTTTCGGCTTGCGGCCTGCAGCGCCATGTCTCAATCCTCGGGAATCAGAAAACACCGTAAATGAAAAAGTCTTTCTGACATAGTATTGCGATTTCATCTATTGTGAGCTAGAACAAGTTGCCACCGTAATGGTTTAGCCGACTAGCGGATCTTTCTAAATTCTGAAGTGTAAGCTTCGTAAATGAACTTTTCTTAAGTTGGGCCGGACTCTTAAAAATAGAAATTATTAATTAACGTTTATAATTATCATTCATAAATTAGATTAGGACGAATTTAGAGATTTCGAATATTGTTGTTTGCATTATATTGAAAATGATAAACATTTTTTGCCGTTTACTGAATTCTACTAAAAAAAAATTATGTTTCATGTGAGTTGATAATATTTACTAAAAATATTATTAGATAAAAGTATAATTTTTTTTTATTCATATATTTGGAAAATATATGATATTATCACACTAAACTTTTGATTCTCTTAATACGAGTTGGTGATAAAAGCGAATTTTATTTTACAACTTTTTATCATTTACAATAAATATTGATAAAGAATTAAATGCCACTTTATAAATGATAATAAAATAGAATTCTGAATTTGCACTTAACAACCAAATAGTTATGTGTCCGCAAATATTGTTTCAATAAAATTAATATTGTATTTCTACACCAATTTTCGAAAATAGGAAGCTGTTATTTTTGTGCAAAATCAAAAAAAGTTAATCCGAATAAACAATTCTATAAAAATGCTATGGAACTTTTTAAGCATCGTATAATTGTACCTTAGGCCTATTGTATTGTTACGCCAATTTCATAGTCATACGACAGTGAAAATCATCTGTCACCCTGAGTCGTTAAAGTTTTCAATCTTAAGAATAAACAATAGTCAAAAGTGAAAATAATATAATCAGATTATTGACCGCTTGTGTGCATGCAACGTTAATACAACTATGTAAATAACGGTTCTCTACAAAATCCAAAATGTGAAAATCCTGATTCATCCGCCGTATAATTTATCGACCAAAAAATACCGTCGATAAGGCAGAAATTTTAGGCGTACAGTTTTTCTACGATTATTATTATTATTATTATTATTATTATTATTATTGTTATTATTATTATACATAGCCCTAAATTGTAAATAAAAAATTTTTGATGTTATAAATGATGTTACTATAAAAAAAAAAAAAACAACAACAACAATAACAACATTGATGTATGTATTTTGACAACATATTTTGAGGTTATATCTATAAATTTTAAATAAATTTGAATGGTGTCGCCATCTTGTGCCAAAAGAGTTAGTAAAACAGGGCCCTATTTATCGATTAATTTTGCGGATGAATCAGGATTTCTAGTATTTCGTATTAATAACAAATGCAAATCTGAGCATTGTAAAAATCTAGTGTTACATAAGGTGTGTTCGTTCACTATTCACACCGAGCGTATGCACGGAGCGTATGCAAGGAAGCGCTAGAGTTTTGCGGTCATTTGAAGAAACTTTAGTAACTAAAATTTACTAAAACATTCGTTATTTTCAGTCATTGTGTTTATTTTGTTAATTTAATAATTTTTTCTCAGACGCAAGAACAAATTACCAATTAATAATAATGAAAGAGAGCGAAAGAACTGGAAAAAACGAATAGAAATAAATAAATAGTAAATTTTAGTTACTAAAGTTTCTTCAAATGACCGCAAAACGCTAGCGCTTCCTTGCATACGCTCCGTGCATACGCTCGGTGTGAAAAGTGAACGAACACACCTATAATGATGATGGAATCATCACTAGGGTTTTATTAAATTTCAGGAAATGGTTAATATATTCGAACGGAGAAAATACATTGCGAAAAATATAGAACAAATGAATATATGATTAGACAATAAAAATACAACTTCAGAAAGCTATTGACAGGGGGATAGCACTACATGTATTTTTATGGGCTGTAGTTTGTCACCCTAGATGAGTCGATTCCCCAGAAAAAGTCTAGTAACGGAACGCCATTTTGTAGTCACATGATAAAAACCTTTTTAATTCCTACGTTATCTATCTCGTTTCTTCCTTACCAGTTAAATTGCAGTTTTCCTCGAATGGATAGTAAATTTAAATATATAATAAAAAACTTAATTTGATTAACATTTGTATTTTTAAAAAATAAATTTACATGTATTTTATTTATAATATAAATAAAAAATGTCCAAGGAAAAGCAGTAGCTAAGGAAAAGATGTAACTAAGGAATTAATGTGGCTAAGGAATTATTTCCTTGAAACATAATTTTTTGGCAACATTAATTCCTTAGTCACAATAATTCCTTAGCTACATCTTTTCCTTAGCTACTGCTTTTCCTTGGACATTTTTTATTTATTTTATAAATAAAATACATGTAAATTTATTTTTTAAAAATACAAATGTCCAAGGAAAAGCAGTAGCTAAGGAAAAGATGTAGCTAAGGAATTAATGTGACTAAGGAATTATTTCCTTGAAACATAATTTTTTGGCAACATTAATTCCTTAGCTACTGCTTTTCCTTGGACATTTTTTATTTATTTTATAAATAAAATACATGTAAATTTATTTCTTTAAAATACAAATCGCCTCCATGTTTATTTCGTTGGCAAAATTAATTTCGTATAAATTAACATGTGACAACATCCTTTCCTTAGCTACCTTTTTCCCTATGACCATTTATTTTTTTAAATTAATAAAAAGCTATGGGAAAAGTATTAGCTAAGGAAAAGAGGATGCTTACATGTTAATTCCTTTGGCAAAATTAATTTTCTATTAATTAACATGTGGCTACATCTTTTCCATAGACATTTTTCCCATAGCTTTCTATTTATCATACGATATTAAATAAATAAATGAAAATAAAAAATATTAATCACATTTCAAATTATAATATAAATCAGTCGATAGCATAGTTCGGGTCGATATTGAAGATATTATTGTCATATTATCCACATTCTTCCCTCCTTTTACCCAAACGCAAAAACCGGTCTCTGCGCATGGGAAAAATCTTCAGTTAGGGAAAAAAATAAGCCGAGAAAAAAATACACGTAGTGCTACCCCCCTGGCTATTGATCGGCTTAGCTGATTGAATCTGAAAACAGAAAGAGGTTGTAAAATAATATAGATAGATTATTATTCGGCTATATCAATTAAACGGACAATAATTTTAATATAGAAAAGTAGAATTAGCTATATAAACATTTGATTAAAATCGTTTTTGGCTCATTCGTACTAGCGGAATTTGATAATAAGAGTACTCTATGTATATTACAATGAATTAATAAATATATAATCAACATGAATATAGATAATATAATTCAGGTAAGAGCAAATAGTAAATGAAAGAAATAGAAATAAAAATAAAAATTTTAGGGATGATATAGATAGGCACCTGTATTGAGATTTTGTGCCTTTGTAGTTCTTCAAACAACCGTACGTCGCTAGTGCCATAAGTGAGCCGTAAGTGAGACGGAACTGAGCCGAGACGACCATCGAACACAGCTAACATGTTGGATGTTGACATATTGTTTTTGGGGGGTGCGTGAACCTGGCCTGCTTAAGTCCTAGAAAAACTATCTAGGATACTCATTAGAAGCGTCTTGATTTGTACTAATTTGTACCACCATTGATTCTGTATCCAAAATGGCCAGAGTTCAGGGTTAAATATCGACTTTTTTTCTAGATGGCTTATGGGGATAAAAAAAATTACTACAGACGCAGAATAATTTGTACTAATTTGTACCACCAAGCCCGGAATTTGTACCTCAAGAATAACAACAAAAAAAAATTATTTACTCCAAAATGAAAATTAACAATTGCATATCTACTTTAATTATTGAGGTACAAATTCTAATTTAATCAGTAGAAATTAGCTCTTATTTTGTTCTTTAAAATAATAAAAAATCATTAAAAATATTTAAAATATTTAAAGGTGCCATGCATTTGTTAATAAAAATATTTAACTAACAATTGCATGGCGCCTTTAAAAATTAATATTTTTCAATAATTTTTTTTTATTTCAAAGAACAAAACAAAAGCTAATTTGTACCGATAAAATTAGAATTTACTTCAAAAATAATAATAAAAAAACAAGTTACTCCAAATTATCAAACAACAATACTTCGTTATTATTATTTTTGAGGTACAAATTGTAATTTTATCGGTACAAATCAGCCTTTATTCTGTTCTTTAAAATAAAAAAAAAATTATTAAAAAATATTAATTTTTAAAAGCGCCATGCAATTGTTTATCAAATATTTTTATTAACAAATGCATGGCGCCTTCAAATATTAATATTTTTCAATAATTTTTTTTTTATTTTAAAGAACAAAACAAAAGCTAATTTGTACCGATAAAATTAGAATTTGTACCTCAATAATAAAAATAAAGTATTATCAATTGATATTTCGGAGTAACCTGATTTTTTATTATTATTATTATTGAGGTACAAATTCTAGTTTTATCGGTACAAATTAGCTTTTGTTCTGCTCTTCAAAATAAAAAAAAAATTATTAAAAAATATTAATTTTTAATAGCGCCATGCAATTGTTTATCGAATATTTTTATTAACAAATGCATGGAGCCTTCAAATATCAATATTTTTTAATAATTCCCTGGCGGAACACACAAGAGCAATTCATTAGCTATTACAGAATGATTTCGGCGCTTTTACAAGAACGAATCAATAGCTATCCAAGAGCAAATTAAAATTAATATTACAGAACCCCTAATTATAATATGAACCATTGAATACCATAATAAAATATTAAAATATTCTATTGACAGTTTAGACACATTAATTTAACGTAAATTATCTTTCATTATTGACAATTTATACGATTCGAAAACATAGAATTAAGAGGTTAGGGAGCCAGCTGTCAAACAAATTACAGACACAAAACACAAGACCTCCACTAGCGGTAATTTATGAAAACTTACCACTGAAATCAAAAGCAAATCAATACCAAACCATGAGCAAAACAAGAACAGAAAAAAAACTCATAAAAATAAATAAATAAACCTATTGTTGATAAGTGTATGTCGTTTTATCATATTTATTATTATTATTTAGTCATTTTAACAAAAAAAAAAAATATATATACCTATATAAAAAAAAAAAAAAAAGTACACATAGTCTGCACAGTATCCAATCCATAGCAAATCAAGAGCAAAACAAGAACAAAACCAGAACGTTTCAATAGCAAAACAAGAGCGAAACAAGAACAAAAAAAAAATCATAAAAATTAATAAATAAACTTATTGTTGATAACTGTATGTCATTTTTTTTTGTTAAAATGACTAAATAATAATAATAAATATGATAAAACGACATACACTTATCAACAATAGGTTTATTTATTAATTTTTATGATTTTTTTTTCTGTTCTTGTTTTGCTCTGGTTTTGCTATGGAAACGTTCTGGTTTTGTTCTTGTTTTGCTCTTGATTTGCTATGGATTGGATACTGTGCAGACTATGTGTACTTTTTTTTATATATATATTTTTTGTTAAAATGACTAAATAATAATAATAAATATGATAAAACGACATACACTTATATCAACAATAGGTTTATTTATTAATTTTTTGAATTTTTTCTGTTCTTGTTTTGCTCATGGTTTGGTATTGATTTGCTTTTGATTTCAGTGGTAAGTTTTCATAAATTACTGCTAGTGGAGGTCTTGTGTTTTGTGTCTGTAATTTGTTTGACAGCTGGCTCCCTAACCTCTTAATTCTATGTTTTCGAATCGTATAAATTATCAATAATGAAAGATAATTTACGTCAAATTAATGTGTCTAAACTGTCAATAGAATATTTTAATATTTTATTATGGTATTCAATGGTTCATATTATAATTAGGGGTTCTGTAATATTAATTTTAATTTGCTCTTGGATAGCTATTGATTCGTTCTTGTAAAAGCGCCGAAATCAAGTCTTGTCATTTCCGCCAGGGTTTTTTTTTTATTTTAAAGAACAGAACAAGAGCTAATTTGTACCGATTAAATTAGAATTTGTACCTCAATAATTAAAGTAGATATGCAATTGTTAATTATCATATTGGAGTAAATAATTTTTTTTTTGTTGAGGTACAAATTCCGGGCTTGGTGGTACAAATTAGTACAAATTATTCTGCGTTTGTAGCAATTTTTTTTACCCCTCTAAGTCATCTAGAAAAAAAGTCGATATTTAACCCTTTCTGGACCCTTTAATTTTGATGTACAAATTAAATCAATGGCGGTACAAATTAGTACAAATCAAGACGCTTCTAATGAGTATCCTAGATAATTTTTCTAGGACTTATGCAGGCCAGGTTCACGCACCCGTTTTTGGGCGCCAAATATGTGTATAATGGCGGATAGGCAAAATGGCGTCATAAAAATAGTTCAAAAAGTGAAATGTAGAGGCGCTTTTAATGTATGATACATGGCGTATAATAATGGAGATGTATCATACCGTATGATACAGTGTATGATACTGCGGTATGATACACCGGTATCATACCTCCCCAGCACTGGCTGGGGTACGTTGCAAAACCTGGTTCGGTTCGGTATATCAAGATGGCAGTGTTTCAAATCAAATATATGAAAATTTCAAACACCTCTATAAACTTTTCTATATTAGTGTCAGTTGATGTATTTTTAGTAGAGAAAAGAGAATAGTATTAGTTGATTATTTTTTATTCTCACCAATAATAAGTATAAGTGATCAACTTATTATTGCGATAAAAAAAATGGCAAAAAAAACTCTGAAATCCGCCATCTTGATATACCGTACCGAACGAAGGATTTGGAACGTACCCCTGGGGCCCTGCAGTCCAATTCACAGGGCAAATTTTATACAATATAGGGCTTTTTTTTGCCAGTGATGGAGCTTGTAAAATTTTTTTTATAGAGATTTAACATACAAAAGCTTTACAAGCGCCGTGAGTGGTGAAAAAAAAGCCCTAAATTGTAATGCCCTGGGGTCCGTTCGTAATGGCAATTCGGCAGGGTTAGGGTTAGTAGGGATAAGTTAACACCGAACTATAACCCCGTCCGTTCGTAATGGATGGAGTTAGTGTTCACTTAACCCTGGCATATAAAAAAATCCGAATCGGTGTCTTATTTTTTTCAATAATATAAACAAGATTTATTATCGTAAAATCTTGAGCAATTGCTAGAAAAATAGAATTCGTTTGAATAATATCAAAAAGTTGTAAACATGATAAAATTGTACACGATAAAATGATCCGAATTCGTTTATATGCCAGGGTTACGAACGGACGGGGTTATAGTTCGGTGTTAACTTATCCCTACTAACCCTAACCCTGCCGGATTGCCATTACGAACAGACCCCAGTGAATTGAATTGCTGTTGTCCAATTCACAGGGCAAAATAAATTTTACACTTGAAGGATGATTTGCATTTGCGTCTTTAGCCGCTCAGCACTGACGCAGGCACTTGCGACTTTTCTAAAACAAAGACGCAGAATGCTTGCGGCTTGACGCAGAGCCCGTGGCACCATCTTGTGTCTTTTTCGAAATAATAATCCGCCATTGTTGTTGACATATATTTATTTGTTTACATATTGTGCAACAACCTAACCCTCAAATAATAAATATATCAACAACAATGGCGGATTATTTTTTAAAAAAAGACGCAAGATGGTGTCGCGGGCTCTGCGTCAAGCCGCAAGCATTCTGCGTCTTTGTTTTAGAAAAGTCGCAAGTGCCTGCGTCAGTGCTGAGCGGCTAAAGACGCAAACGCGAATCATTTTTAAGGGCTTTTTTACGGAAGCCGGGTAGAGACATTAAGTGCTTACGTGCAATCGTACGAACGCACACAGAAAACACCAAAGTTTGCGTACTTGCAATCGTACGATTGCACGTGCGCACGCAAGAAAAAAATAAAAATCGGCGCGCGCATGTTTTATTTGCCATATTATTTATTATTATTATGTTCCGCCAATAAATAATGATGAACATTGCTCCAAACCTACTCCAATATTGATATGGATTTAAATTTTTATAAATAAAAATATTGATTTCTTACTCTAAAAAGTTTTGATTTGTTTATTAATAATAATAACAATATTGAATATGGCAAATAAAGCATGCGCGCGCCGATTTTTATTCTTTTCTTCCGTGCGTACAAGAAGACTAGAAATACAGGAGGACGAACTTGCCTCAAAAAACCGTTCCGCTATGTAATCGCCGCATAATTGAGGGGCGCTAGTAGTACCACGGTAACGTGCGCGACTATATCGCACAGTACGCACAATACAACACTCTGACAAACATGATGTGTATAATGCTCTGTTAGTGTTTGTGAGAGTATGTTTGTATTGTGCGCATTGTAAAAACGATACAAGTCGCACACGTTCCGTATTACCTGCGATGCGGCGATCAGTTTTATATACAGGCGAGATAGGGAGTAAGTCCTCCTGTATTTCCAGTCTTCTTGCGTGCGTACGTGCAATCGTACGATTGCAAGTACGCAAACTTTGGTGTTCTCTGTGTGCGTTTGTACAATTGCACCATGGAGGTGAATCACCCAGGATAACACCTCCATGAATTGCACGTAAGCCGGGTAGGGCCATCGAGTGCTTACGTGCAATCGTACGAACGCAAACAGAAAACCAAAGTTTGCGTACGTGCGAAGTACGATTGCTCGTAAGCACTCAAGAAAAAAATAATAAAAATCAGCGTGCGCATGCGTAATCCACCATATTATTGAATATTGTTATTATTAATAATAAATAAATCAGAACAATAATGATTCATGGATTCATGTATTGCAATTTGCGCGTGATAATTGTTTATTAAATTCTTTTGTTTTAATTAATAATATTATTATATTATTAACAATATTTATATATCTATAATATAAATTAATAATCCACTGTTGACGTCAATTATAATAATAAATGTATGTGTCTGCGATATTGTTGAGATACGCTGTCAAGGTTATGTTTATGTTTAATGTAAAATCTTAAATAATTTCAACATTCGTATCATTTTAAGTAGACAATTCTACACAATACTATCAAAAAATGAGTGACACTGTAAGTAGTAAATATTTTTTTAAATAGTATTGCTATAAACAATCATTTGTTCATTACTAATCACCTGTTGTTTTTAGTTAAAAACGATTAAGGCAACTTGTGGTCGCAACAAATACAAATTGACATTAACTTCAAAGAACACTCTAAAATTAAGTGATCTTAAAAATGTAATTTCAAATGCAACTGGTCTTTCTTATCAAGAAGAAGATGGTGATGATACTGTCTCGGTTGTTCCTATGATAGACGGTAAATTGATCATTGATCCAAGGGTTGATATTTTGTATACTATTCTCATAGATACTCGTAAGTTTATGATATCTTTTATCTGAAATATTTTCGTCAGTTGATGCACCACAAAATATTTAATAATTTTCTTTTTAACAATATTTCAGCAATGTATCCTTTAGCTAATTTCAATGCTCAAAAATCAAGAAAACTAATGGAGATCGTTAAAGAATTAGCACCACCACCACCTTCACCAGCAGTCCAATTCACAGGGCAAATTTTTTACAATTTAGGGCTATTTTTTGCCGCTGATGGCGCTTGTAAAATTTTTTTTATATAGATTTTATATACAAAAGCTTCACAAGCGCCGTCAGTGGAGGAAAAAAGCCCTAAATTGTAATGCCCTGTGAATTGGACTGCTGAAAATTCATATGACAGTGATGACAGTTTAATGCATCCACCAAAAAAAGTAATATTTTTTTTAAATTTGTCATACTAATATTTTGTGATATTTGTTTTATATTTTTAAATATTTTTTCAGATTCGTAAATTGATACAAAAAAATAAAGCCCCATGTGGAAAGAAAATTGTAAACAAATATATTACGATTAGATGGATTCATTATTTTTTTGGTAGTAAAAATTATGGCTGATAGTATTTCCATATCAGGTGAATCTGGTATTTTACGACGTTTTAGTCCTAGACTTACTAGTGTTCTTTTAAAATGTCTCAACGAAATCAAAATTCGATGCTTGTTTTTAAGGAAATCTACAATTTCTTGATAACCATATCCTTCTCTGTGATAATATTCAATCAGTTTATTCCTGTATTCAACTGCATCATCATGACCAGCCTGGCTAACTCCAATTACACCAGCATCACCAGCATCTGTCATTTCATATTTAATATTGCAATATTATATGTAGATCATTAACTACAGCATAGTAATTTGATTTGATTTTTTAAATTAATTACCTGTGTTATTAAAATTATTAGTTGAAGAGTTATCCATCTTGACGTATATGTGTTTATATAAATAACACGTATTTATAAATATTTAATACTTTTATTGAATTAATTAATATTCATATTGTAGCAAGGTTTATTATTATTTTCTATAAATGTCATGTATTTTTAAAAGATTCGATATTTTTATTAAATGAATTTATATATCAATATTGGAACAGATTTGGAGCAATGTTTATAATTATTTATTGACATTTGACAGAATGAAATTATAAATAATAATAAATAATATGGCGGATTACGCATGCGCACGCCGATTTTTATTATTTTTTTCTTGAGTGCTTACGTGCGATCGTACTTCGCACGTACGCAAACTTTGGTTTGCTGTTTATGCGTTCGTACTTTGCACGCAAGCACTCGATGGCCCTACCCGGCTTCGTAAAAAGCCCTAAATTGTAAAAAATTTGCCCTGTGAATTGGACTGCTGGGGTGCATTCCTTTAATGAAAAATTTTTTTTCGTTTTGCAATTTCGCCCTGTAATACCGGCCAAAATTTTATAGGAAAAAGCTGTTTCTTGTAGTGGCAGTACTGGCACATGACATTATATTTTTTTTGGCTTCCAATTATTAGATGGATAACTGTTCAATGTTTATATCAAACTGAAATAAATAGAAAATCGACTTGTTGTGATTGTTTGTTATTGTCACATAGGTCGTACCACACATTATCGTAAACTGTAAAGTCTGGAATATTGCATAGAGAAATTTATCACTTTTGTCGTTGTTTCTGTTTCTAGTTTTTAGTCGGTATTACAGGGCGAAATTGCAAAACGAAAAAAAATTTTTATTAAAGGAATGCACCCCTGAATACGGGTGCAGTTTTATTATATTTCAGGGCAGCGTTCGATAGCTGGCCGAGGCCAAAAATCCGGCCAATTTTTTATCATGGTTTATTTTATATGTTCGTAGTGTCAGCACTGCTACATTATAATTTCAAATATTTACATGGGATTTTCTCATAGTGAGTTTTTGATTTATCAAGTTGTCTTTCCGTTGGCCCAGGCCGAGGCCCCCGGCCAGCAGTCCAATTCACAGAGCATTACAATTTAGGGCTTTTTTCATCCACCGGTGGCGCTTGTGGAGCTTTTATATGTAAAATCCATATAAAAAAAATTTCATAAGCGCCATCTGTGGCAAAAAAAAGCCCTAAATTGTATAAAATTTGCCCGGTGAATACGGGTGCTGTTGGTGAAGCTCACGGAATGGAGCAAGTCAGTACCTTTTTTTGGCGATGGTGGCGCTTTTACTACAACAGTTCTATGGTCACATGGTATTTTTGTTTACATTTTTGGCAATCTCATAATACATGACAATGTGACACATCAAAGTATATGATCATTAAAAAATTAAAATTACCGGTGTTTACATTCAATTTTTTTTATTTAGTTCGAATGAATCATTATGGTCTACAGTCTGAGTTGACGCATGTATCATATGTAATGATGATTTAGTTGGTACATGAACATTACATTGCATTGGTACATATAATTCGTACTCATCTGGTACATGAACATCAGAGTCATTTTGTTCATGAACATTACATTGCATTGGTACTTATCTTTTGACTTGTCACATTATCATGAAAAAATATAAACAAAAATAACATGTGACCATAGAACTGTTGTAGCAAAAGCGTCATCACCGGCAGAAAAACGTACTGACTTGCTCCATTCTGTGAGCTTCAGTAAATTTCGAGAGATTACCCTCCTTATTCACCTCCATGTGCGTGCAGCATTTTCAGCATAGAACCGCTAACTTCACACTAGTATTTTTTGATACAGCCAACATTAAGAAAATACAACAACAATGGTTAGCGTTATAAATAAATTTGTTTCATTATATTTACACATGTATAGTACATATGTATAATGATTGACTGTCAAAATATCAAATTGTCAACAAATAAGAAAGGTTATATTTTTATTTATTTTTTATGTGCTTCTAAGCAAGTTGGTACAGCTCATGGTAGAAATATACAGGTATGTTCATGCCTCGGACGAAAATAAAAATCTACTGCGCAGACCATTGGCGGCCATCTTGTTTGCATGTGTGTAAATCTGTGTGTCCGTCATATTATTATTATTGTACTGTTAATTATTTATGTATGGCATGCTTAAAAGTTACATTAATCATAAATAAAAACTTTAAAAATATTATTTGATAATTCTACGTATTTATAGATGTTGCAAAACAATTAGAAATTGAACTTTTACTTTTTCACAAAAATAAAAGAAATTTTTACATATTTAGTTAACAAACTAAAAGTTTGCATAAAAAGAACAATATATATATTGCACTGGATGCAATACAATGTTTGGTACATACTTGTACGTACATTTGACTCAGAGTTTTTAATGAGCAAATTATAGAAGATAAAAAAAAAAAATAAGTTAAAAAAAATATGTAACAAAGCTTAATATGTATTTTATTTTTTATTTTTTATATAATTAATCATTTGTTTATGTATTTTTATTATTTTAATCTTCTACTAAGATCATCTTTAATATGTATTTTAATTTATGATTTAAATAAAGTCGCGCCACTTTAGCCAATATGGCAACCGGTGGTCAGCACTTCTTATTGGCTTAAAAAAACGTATGCGCATGGACCTACCTGTATATTTCTACCATGGTACAGCTGAAACAATAGCTGTGTTCGATGGTCGTCTCGGCTCAGTTCCGTCTCACTTACGGCTCACTTATGGCGCTAGCGACGTACGGTTGTTTGAAGAACTACAAAGGCACAAAATCTCAATTGATCTCAATACAGCAGTCCAATTCACAGGGCATTACAATTTAGGGCTTTTTTCCTCTACTGGCGGCGCTTGTAGAGCTTTTGTATGTAAAATCTATATAAAAAAAATTTGACAAGCGCCATCACCGGCAAAAAAAAGCCCTAAATTGTAAAAAATTTGCCCTGTGAATTGGACTGCAGGTGCCTATCTATATCATCACTGTATCAATGCCCCAATAAATATTGTTGATTGACGAAATGACGATTGTTGTTGTTGTTCGTTGTCGTTTCAAAATTTATTGTTATTTATTAAAACTTTAATTTTGTAATAACAAAATGAGTTCATAATGTTATTTTGATTGTTTTCAATTATTTCCTATGTATAAAAGATAAAAAATTATTGTTCAATAGCACAGATAATAATTCCATCTCCAAAATTTGTATTTTCATTTTTATTTCTTTCATTCACTATTTGCTCTCACCTGAATTACATTTTCTATATTCATTTTGATTATATATTTATCAACTCATTGTAATAGATTATTATGATGACACTGTTTGCATAAAGTAAATAAACAATATTTATTGAAGCATTGGTACGGTGATGATATAGATAAGCACCTGTATTGAGATTTTGTGCCTTTGTAGTTCTTCAAACAATTGTACGTCGCTAGCGCCATAAGTGAGCCGTAAGTGAGACCATGGAGGTGTATAAGGAGGGTAATCTCTCGAATTTCACTGAAGCTCACAGAATGGAGCAAGTCAGTACGTTTTTCTGCCAGTGATGACGCTAGTGGGACGAGTGTCCAAAGTCACATGTTGTTTTTGTTTATATTTTTTTTTTTTTTTTGTGTAGCTCAGTTAGAGTATTCTTTTCTGTAAAAAAATAATTCAACTCAATAATACATTATTTATTTAACAAATAAAATTAAAGCAATTTATTTTAATAAACCAAACACCAAGGACAAGCAGTGTCTAAGAAAAAGACACTAAGGAATTAATGTTGCTTACCATATAATTTCTTTATAGTCACATCTATTCTTTAGCTTCATCTTTTTTTTAGCTACTGTTTTCATTTGGTATTTTTTTTATGATAATGAATTACTTTAATGTTAAATAAATAATTTTTTATTAAAAAGATCATTCCAAATAAATTTTATTTCAATTAGGTACATGTGATGCAAATGTTGACATAAAAAATAATAATATAGTCCAATTGAAGTATTGAAAAAAAAAAAAAACAAAAATGTTCATGATGACATTAATGGATATGAACCAGGAAAACCAAGTTTTTTAGAGGAATTATTTGGTAAAGAAAAAAGACAAAAAAAACACCAAAGGGTTAGTATTTGTATGGTGCTGTTGGTGATGGAAAAATCATGTTGATGGATCTCTTTTAGGATTGTTGTAACATAATTTATATCACAATTATTTTAATAATAATATAAATAAATAATTAATAAATATCATTGTTTACAGATTGAAAAAAGAGAACGTGTACATTTTTATTTATTTATGCTAGATGTACATAGTAAAATTCATCAAGTTAAAAAAACAATAAAACGTGTTTATAGTAGTACAAAACTTCAACCATTTGATCCAATGCCACCAGTTGCTGATATGATTATTGAAAAATCATGGCTATTATATGTTTTGATGATGTTGCTGATGCAACGATATTGAAACCATTATTTACTGAATTATTTGATCGTGTAATTATTGCAATTATTAACATGTTGTTACAACAAGTAATACAGCTCCTGATGATTTATACGAAAGTGGATTACAAAGAGGAAATTTTATTCCATTTATACAAGTGTTAAAAAATTATTGTTTAGTTGTATCACTTGATTCAGGAATTAATTAAAGATTAAAAATTGGACAAGGTAAAAATTGCTGTTATTTTATCAAAATACAAGACCCAGATGATTCAGTTGGAAAATGGAAAATGCTACTATTAGACCAAAAGTTAAGGAATTGATGTGACCAAAGAAATTATTTGGTAAGCAGCATTAATTTCTTAGCTTCATTTTTTCCTTGTCCACTGCTTGCCCTTGGTATTTTTTTTATTAAGATATATTGCTATAATTTTATTTGTTTACTAAATAATAAATACCAAAGACAAGCAGTGGCCAAGGAAAAAATGGAGTTATGAAATTAATGCTGCTTATCCAATAATTTTTCTGGCTGCATTAATTCCTTTGCTCGATTTTTTCTTTGGCCACTGTTTGTCCTTGGAATTTTTCTCATTTATTTAACAAATGAAATTGAATTAATACATTATAATAAATTAAAATACCAAGAACAAGCAGTGGCCAAAGAAAGAATGTAGCTATAAGGAATTGATGTGGCTTATACCACATAATTCCTTTTGCTGCATTAATTTCTTAGCTTCATCTTTTCTTTAGCCTCCTGCTTGTGCTTGGTATTTTTTTTTATTAAAATACCAGCAATATCAGTTACCTATGATTATCAAATATTAAATTTAATGTTTTTAATTCATCATGATTTTTTATAAACTTAATTTTGTCTTGTCTGAAATTTATCAAAACATAAAAGCCATTATTTTTTAATAATCATATCAGCAACTGGTGGCATTGGATCAAATGGTTGAAGTTTTGTACTACTATAAACACGTTTTATTGTTTTTTTAACTTGATGAATTTTACTATGTACATCTAGCATAAATAAAAAAAAAGTACATGTTCTTTTTTCTCAATCTGTAAACAATGATATTTATTAATTATTTATTTATATTATTATTAAAATAATTGTGATATAAATTATCTTACAACAATCCTAAAAGAGATCCATCAACATGATTTTTCCATCACCAACAGCACCATACAAATACTAACCCTTTGGTGGTTTTTTTGTCTTTTTTCTTTACCAAATAATTCCTCTAAAAAACTTGGTTTTCCTGGTTCATATCCATTAATGTCATCATGAACATTTTTGTTTTTTTTTTTTTCAATACTTCAATTGGACTATATTATTATTTTTTATGTCAACATTTGCATCACATGTACCTAATTGAAATAAAATTTATTTGGAATGATCTTTTTAATAAAAAATTATTTATTTAACATTAAAGTAATTCATTATCATAAAAAAAATACCAAATGAAAACAGTAGCTAAAAAAAAGATGAAGCTAAAGAATTGATGTGATTATAAAGAAATTATATGGTAAGCAACATTAATTCCTTAGCTTTATCTTTTTCTTAGACACTGTAAATTAAAATAAATTGCTTTAATTTTACTTGTTAAATAAATAATGTATTATGTAGTTGTATTATTTTTTTACATAATGAAGGAATACTCTAACTGAGCTACACAAAAAAAAAAAAAAAATATAAACAAAAACAACATGTGACTTTGGGCACTCGTCCCACTAGCGTCATCACCGGCAGAAAAACGTACTGACTTGCTCCATTCCGTGAGCTTCAACAGCTCCCTATGCCAATACACAGTGTGACGTCACAGATTACCCTCCTTGTGAAACTCCATGAGTGAGACGGAACTGAGCCGAGACGACCATCGAACACAGCTAATTTCAAAAAACGATTAAAACGCCGCCCTATAGCCGTCATATGTGAACTATTTCTGCCATATCGCTATGGCATAGAACTTGGTCGAACAACTATGCTAGTGGCCACAAGCCTTAACTTTACAAGAAGTTGCGAAATCATAACCTGTACAAAACGGTGCGGATTTTTAATGTTATGACTTATGCGTACTTATTATCATATAATGTGTAATGATTATATATTTTCATCATAAAATATGACGTGATTATGTATTTTACAACGTTTTTTTTGTATATCGTATTGGAAACTAATGCAGAGTAAAATTAATTTCAAAGCTTTTTTGCATATGAATCTAGCTTATCAATATCAATATCAATTATAATAAACGAATATTTAAAAGACTGTGATAGAATAAATAAATTTAAAATAGTGAAATGAACTACGAATCAGAAAAAGTAGGTCTAGATAGAAAAACTACTGAGCTACGTCTAACATCAAAAATTAGTCAACCTTGCTGTACTTCACAATCACAACCAGGGATATCTCGATCGGCTTCTCGGTCATCTATGAGTAAGTTAACGATAATTTCGCGTTAGTTTATCATCAATTTTCTAGTCGGATTCATTTTGCCAATTAATTTGCATGATTTTTATATTTTGTTTTATTTATGCTTTTATAAAAAGAAGTATGAATAAGTAAATAACCAAATATATCTTGGAATCATTTTTTTATCAATTTGTTCATTTACTTAATCCAACAATGAAGTCATTTATCCCCCCCCCCCCTATTCAATAGTATTTACGGGTCTAGGTCAACATATGAAAAACTTCTCTTATACCTACCTTGTTAACTGTTGTAAATAATCAGTTTCACTGAAATGGTCAACAAGCAATCAAGCTTCTTTAACAATTCTTTTTCTTGTCTGCACTTTTCATCGCTATCAGATTTCTTAAAATTCTTGGTAAATTAAACGCAGTTTCAAAACTTGGAAAAAAATAATATAGTGTTAAAATGTGAATAGATACGTTAACAATTATATTTTTTATTTTGTAAGAAAACATGTAGACTTAATTGATCATTTTTTAAAATAATATATTAGAAACAGAAAAATTAAATCTTAAAATATCAGTCCAGTAATTGATTTTTTTTTTTAGAAATTAAAAAAAAATGTGATAGTTATTCAAGTTTTTACTGTTTTTTTTATAATACATAATTTAGTTAAATGATTGTGTTAAGTTATATTTTCCATGCCCATATTTACCATTCTCTGTATATCATAGTTATGAAATCGAATAAATTTAAAAAATGCTGTTCTTAAGTGTATATATGCCGTACAATATTATACAATCACTCAATGACAAAAAAAATCTATGTTTAGTCCCAACTCACCTACGCCTAGATCTATCTAATTATTACCAATGTTTATCTACAAACCGCGCCCACTTTGTTCAGAATATATCAGTAATCGAATTGCCATGAACATTTTAAGAAAAGTGTTTCTATCGATTATGTCAAATTGAAAAGATAAAACTATTCATTTAGGTTTAACTATCCTTGAGAAGCTAAAATCGTCAAAGATGATGTCAGTTCATGATACATTGGTAAAAATAACAAAAGTTATTAGATTGAGAATAAATAATATATACGTGCATATTTTATTTTTTTACAGTTTAAACGCCCTGAAAAAGTTATCGATCAATAACAATTTATCATAATTAATCCATTTATTTATTTATGTAACAATTATTATTACATTTAGCTTCCGGTTTTTATAGCAATTGTCTTTTAGTTATATTATACAGCTCATTAAACATAATTCATTGCAGATTCGATTGCTTGTATCAGTCTGATGATTTGTTTTATTAAGTAGATATCTTAGATATTGTTTTCATTGCATGACAGATTGCATGGAGCCTATCTACAAAAACTCAAATCACAAAATGAGTAACGATGTGCGTCGTGAATCAGGTGAGTTTGATTAATCACATTATAAAGAATTTTTTATAATATATTTATAAAATTTATACTTGAATCTATTACGGCTTAAGTATTCATATATATTTTTTTTTTAAATATAAACAGATACAAGTGTCGTGTTGACAGAAGACACAGACAGCTTTATAATAGGAAATAGAGTATGGGTCGGTGGAACAAAACCTGGATCTATAGCTTACATTGGAGAAACACAATTTGCACCAGGCGATTGGGCTGGGGTAGTACTAGATGAGCCAATTGGTAATTGCTTGGTCATTTATGAGTCAGTTATTATTATCAAATTTTCTATTTATCGAATATTTATTATGTGTTTTTTCATTTTACAATACTACAAAGGAAAGAACGATGGATCAGTTGCTGGCTCAAGATATTTTCAATGTGCTCCTAAGCATGGAATATTTTCACGTCTCACTAGGCTAACTTGTCACCCATTATCAGAAGCTGCTATAAATATGTCGAACCAAAAAAAAATTTTATCTATGTCACCATCACTGAATACATCAACAACGAGTCTTTCGTCATCATTATCACATTATCGTGATCTGAAAATTGGTGATAGGGTGATTGTGTCGTCAAGCCAGGGAAGTAAAACTGGTGTACTTAAATACTTGGGCACGACTGAATTTGCGACTGGAGATTGGTGTGGTGTTGAATTAGATGATCCAGTTGGGAAAAATGATGGTTCTGTTGCAGATATAAGGTTTAAATTGATTATTAAAATATTATTATTTGTTTTTTTTTTTTTTTTTGTTTTTTACCATACTATAAAGTGAAATTAAACAAAAAGTGTATCGACTCGTTTACTTTATGATTATATTTCAGATATTTCCAGTGTCCACCGAAACATGGTCTGTTTGCTTTAGTACAAAAAGTATCAAGATCACCATCAAGCAAACGTTCATCTTTGTCTCTTCGCAAGCCAACTTATGGAGCTTTGAATACATCAATTACAAAAACAAGTTCCAGAGAATCTTTGACTTCTTTATCAAGTATAACTAGTACAACTTCTAATAATATCCGAGGAAATATAACTGGGCGGGTAAGATTTGCCGAGTGAAGTTGCTTGTAACTCCGAGATACGTTTATGCTATCAATAAGATATAAATGAAACACTTTTTTTGTTTATTAATTATTAATGGAAATATTTTTTGTTGTTTATTTTTATTACTGTTTGTTTTTGTTATTGTGTTTTAATCGGTTAAATTACAGAAAGTTCGCCAACCTACATCTAGCCAAAGTACACTCCAGGTGAGGCAATAATTCACTCAAAAGCATGTTAATTAAGTAAACTTAGAATATGTATATAGAATTAATATAATTCTGTTATTGTATTTTAAAAGTTTGTAAAATGTATTTGTAACGGAAATAAAACACTATTTTAGTATTCTAAGCATATTGAGTCATTAATAGTTGACAAAAAACAATGAAAAAGTATTCAAGTATAACACCAGCATATAGATACAAATTTCTTTATAATTTAAGATATGACTATAGAATGTTATTGAAAAGAAAGCTTTTTTTTACAATTATTGTTTTATTCTCTGCATACAATTTCTATAATAAGAATTATCTAAAATGGTTTTCTTGTAGCATCTTTGATAAATCGATCAAAATTCAAAGCCTCATAGAGTATTAATAGAAATAAAAAATTTGTTTTCAAAACATGAATCCGGATAAAAACTTTTAATTTTCTGGTATAAACCTTGTATTTTTCTAAATAAAATTTTTTCTAATATATTAGTTCCAAAATATTTCCTTAAAAAAATATACATTTTTCAGGAAAAATTAAAAGAAAAACAACAAGAAATCGATATGTTACGAAAAGAAAGAAATCTAGAGAGAGAAAGGATTACAAAGTCTGCTATCCAAGCTGATAATGCTGAACAGTCAATAAGTGCATTAAAACAAGAATATAGTAAGGTAGATATTTACTTATGGGAAAAATATATTATGATTTACATACCAATAATGCTATGTATTTGTTTGAATGAATATATTTTTAATTTTTCTTAGTATCGAGAAGAGACGGAAAAAATTATTTTTGATGCACAATCGGCAATGACGAAACTATTAGAAGAAAAACAAATATTAAATGTCCAATTAGAAGATGAGAAAAAAAAATGTGAAGATCTACTATTCCGATTTGAAGAAGAATCAATAAACAATGAAGATATACAGGTTCATTGACTTATTTATTCTTTTCTGCTATAAAAATTTTTATATTGTATGCATTTACTTAAAGTTTGCTAATAATAATTTTTTTCTTTTTCATATCTTAGAAAGAAAGATCTAAACAAAATGTAAGTACTCAATTTTTTTTTTTATAAATTAAAATTTAAATAGGAAATATTTAGATAATTAGTTTCTCGAATTTTGTCTGTCAGGTTGTGAATATTGTACATGAAAATACAATACAAGTATTAGAAGGACAATTAAATGAAGAACGAAAGCGAATCACTCAATTGGAGTATGATAATACGAAACTTTTCGAAGTCGAAGAAGAATTGGCAACATTACGCAGTGAAAAAAAAGTATATTCAGGTACTGGCTTATTCATTGATTATATAATATAAAATTGTAAATATAATATTTATGAACGTTTCTTTTTTCTTTTAAAGAGCTTCAAAGCGAAAATCTTAGACTAAATAAAGCTAAAATTGAATTAGAAAAACAAATACTGGAACTTGAAAGTAAAATTGCAGACTTGGAAAATAACTTTCAAAATAAAGAATTAGATATTCAAAATTCAATGATCGTCAAAATAGAAAACTTACAACAAGCTATCAATGACAAAAGTGTATTATTAGATAAAACTCACGAAGAACACCAAAGTCTTTCTGCATCAATGACTATCGAAATTGAAGAATTACAACGAACTGTTTTAAATCTTAGAAATAATGTTAAAGAAAATGAATTAATCGTTAATAAATCTGAACAAATAATTGACGAAAAGAACAAAGAACTTCAGTTAAAAAATGATGAAATTAATATTATATCATTCAATATAAAAAAATTTCATGAACAAATTGACTTAAAAGACAAAGATATTAAAAAAATTACAGAAACATTGCAGGAAAAAGTTGCTGAGCTTGAGAAATATGAAAAAAAATTATCTAATAAAGAAGCAATATCGTTGGTCAATGAAAAACCCCTAGAAAATTTAGAAACTACAATTGAAAAACTAAAAAACCAATTAAAAATTCTTGATGAAGAGAATTTGAATATTCGAAATGAATTGAAAATAAAAAAAAATCAAATGACAAAAGAAAAGGAAAATTTCATGAAGAATATTGATAATTTATCAACAATCAATACGAACTTTGAGATACAAGTATCTGAGCTTCAAAATGTTATAAAATTTCAAAATGCTGAGAAATGTAAATTAGAGAAAACTATTAAATCAAATTCAGATAATCAACTCAAGAAAATCGATGAAATTTCAACAGAAATAGCTGCAATAACTATAAAATTAAATCTAGCTGAACAAGAAAACGTAGAATTGAAATCTCAAGTGACATTGAAAGATGAAGAAATAAAAACTCTATTAAAAAACAATACAGAATTGGAGGATGCGATAGCACTTGCACAACAGACTATAACTAATCTTGAAAACGAATTGAAGGTTCAAGATAATAATTTTAAAGAAAAAAAGGAAAGCTTAGCATTTTCAAACAAAAAAATCAATGAATTAAATATTGAAAAATCACAATTAGAAGCTAGAATATCGGCTATTATTTCTTCATCAGCTAACTCATCAGAACAATTAGTAAAACACAATGAAGAACTTACATTAAAAGATATAAAAATCGCTCAACATCGTCAACAAATTAGTCAACTTGATATTTTAATTAAAGAAGCAGATCATAAATTGCATGAAAAAAATATCGAATTAGAATCCAGTTCTAAACAGATAGATGGTTTAAAATGTGAATTATTACTTCGAAAAGAAAATTATAAAAAATTAAGTGATACGCTTTTATCTAAAGAAAATGATAATTCTCGAATCAATACAAATCTCGAAAAGCAAATAGAAAATTTAATCAATGAGCGGGAGACAACGAATGTCCAAAATGCAGATAAAATGTCTGAGATTACCAAAAAACTCGCAATATCTGAAAATAATTGTAAAGAAAGCCAAAATGAAATTGGAAATCTAGAGAAAAAAATTTTACTGTTTGAGACTAAAACTTCAAATTTGGAATTAGAACTAAAAAATTTAAATAATAAAAATGAAAAGTTTCATTGTGAAAATACAAATATTATTCGGGAATTAAGACAAAAAATTGAAATTCAAACAAACCTATATAGTGATCTTGAAAAGAAAAATTTATTGTTAGAAGATAAAAAAAAAAACCTTAGTGATAAAATTAGTACAGAAGAAAAAAAAATTCAGGAACTTAAAAATTTTGGTGAACAAAACGAAATTGAAGTTGCAAAAATAAAAGAAGAGTTACATACAATAAAATCACAATGCAAAAGTCTTCGCGACAATAATAATCAACTTGAATGTGATGTATTATCACGAGAAAATATCATAAAAAGTCTTAATGAAGAATTGGAAGCTCAAAAAAATGAAAATATAAATATAACAACTAAAAAAGCTCAATACGAAGAGAAAATTATTTCTCTTGTTGCTCAAAATAAGAAACCTACGGCTATACAGATGGATCTAAAAAAAAATTTAGAGACATCTGAAAATAAAATTCAACAATATGTAAATGAAATAAAAAATTTAGAAGAAAAAATTAGTAAATTAGTCAAAGATCAATGCCGATTGGAAAAAGAAAATAGTCAAATAAATTTAACACTTCAAAAAGCATTGGATGAATTAAAAAAAAATAAAAATAATCAAAATAATAACAATCAATTAAAATTTAATGAAGCCATTAATGATCACAGCTTGGAGAAAATAATCGAAGACAATGAGACTTACAAGGGTCAAATTGATTTTTTAAACTCTGTTATTGTTGAAATGCAGAAAAAAAATAAAACACTGCTTTGTAAAATAGAAGTACTTGAAATGAGAGTATCGCCAGTTGAAGCAATTGATTTGAGTACATTAGAAAACAAACTATATGCACAGAGAATGTTTTGCGATATTTGCGATCGATTTGATCTTCATGAAACAGAAGACTGTCATATGCAATCCCAAGATTTTGAACAAGAAAAATCAATAAAATTGCAAACACCTAGTAAATCAACTGAACGGCCTTACTGTGAAAATTGTGAAAGTGAGTAAAAAAATCATTACTTTTTATGGTTCACTAATATAAAAATATTTGAATGTCCGAAGTAGATTTTTGAAAGCATCAATTTTCGCACTTTATTACTGCTAAGTAAAAAATCTAGTTTTTTACATAAGAAAACTAAATCCCTTATTTTGAACTTGGAAAAACTACATAAAATATAAAGAGAACCACAAATAGTAGAAAGGCCATAATGGACGATAAGTCACGTCCCTCATCGCGGGGCGAAACGGGCCTGGGGTGCGTTCCGTGGCTATCCAGTCCGTACGAACTTCAAAATGGCGACGAAAAAAATGAAAATTCTAATAATGTTAAATGTTACTATGATACATCACTATAGCCAAAGAGAAGGCCAGAGATTTATAAAAACTTAAAATATTAAGTATTACTATTTTTTTCAGGTTTAAGTTGACAGAGTTTCTATTTAATTATTTCAAATCTGTCGAATAAATTGGCTAACGTCAAATTTGATCAGATTATTTTCAAATGAAAAAAATCAGGTCTACCACAACAAAGAATCAAAATATTTCCAAACTCCGCCATTTTGAAGTTCGTACGGACTGGATAGCCACGGAACGCACCCCGTCGTTCAGTTTTATTCTTCTAGCTCTATCCTTCTCTCTATCTCTTCTGGCTCAATCTTCTATTTCTTCTTCTATCCTTCTCTTACAAGAAATGTACGGTTTTGAGCTTCCCCCTGCCCCGGAGAACTATGTTGAAAAAATGCTGCACGCAGCATTTTCAGCATAGAACCGCTAACTTCACACTAGTTTTTTTTGATACAACCAACATTAAAAAAATACAACAACAATGGTTAGCGTTATTAATAAATTTGTTTGTTTATATTTACACATGTATAGTACATATGTAATATGTATAATGATTGACTGTCAAAATATCAAATTGTCAACAAATAAGAAAGTTATATTTTTATTTATTTTTTATGTGTTTCTGAGCAAGTTGGTATAGCTGAAACAATTTCAAAAAACGATTAAAACGCCGCCCTATAGCCGTCATATGTGAACTATTTCTGCCATATCGCTATGGCATAGAACTTGTCGAAAAACTATGCTAGTGGCCACAAGCCTTTAGTGTTTACTTAACCCTGGCATATAAACGAATCATTTTATCATGTACAATTGTGTCATGTTTACAACCCTTTCAAACGAACTTTATTTGTCTAGAAATTGCTTAAGATTTTACAATAATAAATCTTTTTATTATTACCAAGGCACTAGTATTCGGAGGGCTCCTAGAAAGCGGACCATTTTCCACGATAATTGTGATCCACACCCGTATTCACGGGGCAAAATTGTTCTCATTAGGGCTTTTTTTTCCGCTGATGGCGCTTGACAAAATTTTTTTTATATAGATTTCATATAGAAAGGCTTCACAAACGCCACCATCGGAAAAAAAACGCCCTAATGAGAACATCCTCTGAATACGGGTGCCGTCAAAATCACATTTATGACAGATTCCACGCGCAGTGTTGGCAGCCTTGCTCAGTCTGCCTCACCCGCCGGATAAACATATGTTCATAATAATATTCTCATATTGGCAATTGCCGAGTTTCTCTAGATTTTTCACTTAGCTGCTAGATATTTTACTTAGCCTTAATAATATAGCTAAACAATCAATATCTACATTATTTTACCAGCCAAATTTGTTACTTAACTGCTAGATATTTTACTTAGCCCTAATTAATTATAAAAAAATATAAGAATTAAACTTAGAAAAAAAAAAATGCACGAAAAAAAATCAAGTCCCTTATTTTGAACTTGGCAAAACTAGATAAAACGCAATGAGAACTGTGAATAGTAAAAAAGCCATAATCCACAATAAGCCGCCGCGGAGGGCACCATGGGGTGTCACGGGACTGAATTTGGAGACGTAGGTAAATTCAGATTCGTGGCACCCTATTTAGAGATGTGAGTCGATACGGTACCGTATTTAATACGGTATTAAATACCGTATTAATACCGAGCGCCAAATACGATACAGATACCGAAATACCGATGTTCCCATGTAAAAATACGGTATCTGTCATTTGATACTAAAATACACCTCTCTAGATGTAAAAATACGGTATCAAAAATTTGTACATCTTGGCGCTAGTGGGCAGTGGCGCACAGTGGCGCATGGCATCAGCCATTTTGGAAACAATTATTATTATTTATTTTTTTTTGTTGATGAAAAAAAAACCCAAAGAAATAGGATAAATGATACAATATAGGTAATAACTTAATTAAATAATTTATAAATATAATTGTTTATAAATTACACTAGTAATTTTTATTATAAAATTTATTCGTATATTTGATTAATTTTAGGACACTGAATTATTTAATTTCCAATAATTAAATCTACATTAAAAATATACTGTGGCAAAAGCAAACGAGGTTAGTTTATATTTTTTTGTCTGTTTATTGTCTGTAAATAATTATGTTATTAATTTTAATAATTAATTATTTAGACTTGATAATTAAATAATTAATTCGCTTCATTTATTTTAATACTAAAAATGTTTGAAGTTCGGCACAAAAAAGATGGCGGACAGTAAAATTGACACTAGCGCCACTCAATGTTGAACTTTTGATACCGTATTTTTTACATCTATAGGGGTGTATTTGGTATTAATACGGTATCGTATCAAAAATTCAGTTTGATACCGTATTTTAACATACAGAACACCCATTTGGTATTAAATACGGTAATACCGTATCAATACCGTATTAAATACCGTATTAATACCGAAAAAAAAAATACCGGTATTTTTACATCTCTAACCCTATTGGGAAACGGACTGTGGGCGTAGCCAATCGCTGTAAGCAGTTGGCAAAGAAAGAAACTAATTACATGCAGTCAAGTATATCCCATTAGCATAAAATTTTATTGTTTATTAAAAAAATGTTATTAACTATTGAGTATATACTGTCATGGGCACGAAAAACGAATTCCACGAAATTCCCTCGAAATTCGTATTATATATGCGGAACATATTACGAGTATTGGTGTAAAAATTGATTCAAGTGATTAGTATCATGTGTTTGCCACTTGTATACAAACATCTCATTCAAAAGATCCATGATATTGAAGGTCGATTTAAAAAAATTAATGGTGAAATATTATCAGCAGAGCCGGGAAGTTCGTCTGTTATTTCAGCTTGCCGTAAATACCATGGCAACATGGTGAAATATAGTTTTAAAAAAAGACGATCTGAACCTCGTACATGGAAAAAATGGCCTCAAAAAATGGCCTTTTTTTTTTGGCCTCTTAAAAATGGCCCTTTAAAATGGCCTTATATTTTTGGCCTCTTAAAAAGGGCTTCAAAAAATGGCCTTATTTTTTTTTTTTTGGCTTCTTAAAAATGGCTTTAAAAAATGGCCTTATGTTTTTGGCCTCTTTTTGCCATTTTTTGAGGCCATTTTTAAAAGGGCAAAAATATAAGGCCATTTTTTCCATGTACGAGGTTCAGATCGTCTTTTTTTTTAACTATATTTCACCATGTTGCCATGGTATTTACGGCAAGCTGAAATAACAGACGAACTTCCCGGCTCTGATTATCAGTAATATGTTCATGCAAAGCTGTTCTAAGAGAAAAATGCAAACATCCCGAGTGGAAATTGAATCCGGATTGGCCGGATCCTGATCCGAATCGGATCCAGTATGGCTAAGGTAATCCGGATCCGGGTTTCCTGAGCCTTTTCGGATCCGTTATGGCTAAGGCTAACCGGATCCGGCTTTCCTTACTCTTTCCTGATCCGAATCGGATCCAGATTGCCGGACTTTAATCGGACCTTATTTTTTTTTTTCAAAGTTATCTCCGGGTTCAGTCAGGTTTGGCTAAGGCTAACCGGATCCGGCTTTCCTCACTCTTTCCTGATCCGAATCGGATCCAGATTGCCGGACTTTAATCGGACCTTATTTTTTTTTTTCAAAGTTATCTCCGGGTTCAGTCAGGTTTGGCTAAGGCTAACCGGATCCGGCTTTCCTTACTCTTTCCTGATCCGAATCGGATCCAGATTGCCGGACTTTAATCGGACTTTATTTTTCTTTTCAAAGTTATCTCCGGGTTCGGTCAGGTTTGGCTAAGGCTAACCGGATCTGGTTTTCCTTACTCTATCCTGATCCGAATCGGATCCAGAATGCCGGACTTTAATTGAAGTTTGTTTTTTTTGTCAAAGTTAACGTTCGGGTTTAGTCAGGTTTGGCTAAGGCTAACCGGATCTGGTTTTCCTTACTCTATCCTGATCCGAATCGGATCCAGAATGCCGGACTTTAATTGAAGTTTGTTTTTTTTGTCAAAGTTAACTTCCGGATTCGGTCAGGCTTGGCTAAGGTAAGCCGGATCCGGTTTCCCTGATTTGAAACGGATCCAACTTAGAAGTATTTGAAAAAAAAAAAAAAAAAAATTAATTTCAGAATGTCATTTTATTTTTTGATAATAAAAAATACATTGTTGCATATATATAGTATTAATCATATCAAGTTTTTCTATTGTAATTTTGAGATAACTTTCTACACTTGTAAAGGACTTTTGATTTTATGGATTCCACGTACGCCGCCGTGGTCAATAGGATAGAGTTGCCGACTTTGAACAGAATAGCCCCGAGATTGATCCCCGCAAAATCCGGAATTTTAGTTTAGTTTAGGTTGAATTTTCTAAGATAAAAATATTGTTAATAATGATTGTTAAAAAAAATAATTGAAAAAAGCAAATATATTTTTTTTTTCAAATCAAAATTTTTTTAAAACAAAATTCGGATCCGGTTTAAATATAAAATAAATAAAAAATGTCCAAGGAAAAGCAGTAGCTAATTTCTTAGCCACATTAATTCCTTAGCTACATCTTTTCCTTAGCTACTGCTTCTCCTTCGACATTTTTATTTTTCAAAAATAAAATAACATGTAATTTATCTATTTAATTAATAAAAATCCCAAGGAAAAGCAGTAGCTAAGGAAAAGATGTAGCTAAGGAATTGAGGATGTCAAAGAATTCTGTTTTAAGGAAATATATTTGTTAAAGAATTAATGTGACTAAGGAATTATTTCCTTAAAACATAATTCTTTGGCAACATTAATTCCTTAGCTACTGCTTCCCCTTGGACATTTTTTATTTATTTTATAAATAAAATACATGTAAATTTTTTTTCTTAAAATACAAATGTCAAGAAAGAAAACAGTAGCTAAGGAAAAAGATGTAACAAGAATCAATGTGACTCGGGAATTATTTCCTTGAAACATAATTCTTTAACAACATTAATTCCTTAGCACATTAATTCCTTAGCTACATCTTTCCTAGCTACTGCTTTCCTTGGACATTTTTTATTTATTTTATAAATAAAATACATGTCAATTCATTTTTTAAAAATACAAATGTCCACGGAAAAGCAGTAGCTAAAGAAAAGATGTGGCTAAGGAATTAATGTGACTATAAGGAATTATTTCCTTGAGACATAATTTTTTGGCAACATTAATTCCTTAGCTTTATTTTTCCTTAGCTACTGCTTTTCCTTGGACATTTGTATTTTTAAAAAATAAATTACTTGTATTTTATTTATAAAATAAATAAAAAATAATCAATAACAGTAGCTAAGGAAAGATGTAGCTAAAAGGAATTAATAATGGCTAAGGAATTAATGTTGCCCAAGAATTATGTTACAAAATAATTCGAGTCACAATTCCTTAGCTACATCTTTCATAACTACTGGACGTTCAACGTATTTAAAAAAATAAATTTTTATGTATTTTATTTATAAAATAAATAAAGAATGTCCAGGAAAAGCAGTAGCTAAGGAAAAGATGTAGCTAAGGAATTAATGTGGCTAAGGAATTAATGTTGCCAAAGAATTATGTTTCAAGGAAATAATTCCCGAGTCACATTAATTCCTTAGCTACATCTTTTTCTTAGCTACTGCTTTTCCTTGGACATTTGTATTTTTAAAAAATATATTTACATGTATTTTATTTATAAAATAAATAAAAAAATGTCCGTGGAAAAGCAGTAGCTAAGTAAAATATGTAGCTAAGGAATTAATGTGACTAAGGAATTGATGTTGCCAAAGAATTATGTTTCAAGGAAATAATTCCCGAGTCACATTAATTCCTTAGCTACATCTTTTCCTTAGCTACTGCTTTTCCTTGGACATTTGTATTTTTAAAAAATAAATTTACATGTATTTTAAAAAAATAAATTTACATGTATTTTTAAAAAATAAATTTACATGTATTTTATTTATAAAATAAATAAAAAATGTCCAATAAAAAGCAGTAGCTAAGGAAAAGATGTAGCTAAGGAATTAATGTGGCTAAGGAATCAATGTTGCCAAAGAATTATGTTTCAAGGAAATAATTCCCGAGTCACATTAATTCCTTAGCTACATCTTTTCCTTAGCTACTGCTTTTCCTTGGACATTTGTATTTTTAAAAAATAAATTTACATGTATTTTATTTATAAAATAAATAAAAAATGTCCAATAAAAAGCAGTAGCTAAGGAAAAGATGTAGCTAAGGAATTAATGTGGCTAAGGAATCAATGTGGCTAAGGAATCAATGTTGCCAAAGAATTATGTTTCAAGGAAATAATTCCCGAGTCACATTAATTCCTTAGCTTCATACTTTTCACGGACATTTGTATTTTTAAAAAATAAATTTACATGTATTTTTTATTTATAAAGAAATAAAAATGTCCAATGAAAAGCAGTAGCTAAGAAAAAGATGTAGCTAAGAATTAATGTGGCTAAGGAATCAATGTTGCCAAAATTATGTTTCAGAAATAATTCCCGAGTCACATTAATTCCTTAGCTTTCATTTTAATAGCTACTGCTTTTCCTTTTACATTTGTATTTTTAAAAAATAAATTTACATGTATTTTATTTATAAAATAAATAAAAAATGTCCAATGAAAAGCAGTAGCTAAGGAAAAGATGTAGCTAAGGAATTAATGTGGCTAAGGAATTCATGTTGCCAAAGAATTATGTTACAAGGAAATAATTCCCGAGTCACATTAATTCCTTAGCTACATCTTTTCGTTAGCTACTGCTTTTCCTTGGACATTTGTATTTTTAAAAAATAAATTTACATGTATTTTATTTATAAAATAAATAAAAAATGTCCAATAAAAAGCAGTAGCTAAGGAAAAGATGTAGCTAAGGAATTAATGTGGCTAAGGAATCAATGTGGCTAAGGAATCAATGTTGCCAAAGAATTATGTTTCAAGGAAATAATTCCCGAGTCACATTAATTCCTTAGCTACATCTTTTCCTTAGCTACTGCTTTTCCTTGGACATTTGTATTTTTAAAAAATAAATTTACATGTATTTTATTTATAAAAGAAATAAAAAATGTCCAATGAAAAGCAGTAGCTAAGGAAAAGATGTATGAATTAATGTGGCTAAGGAATGTTGCTAAAGAATTATGTTTCAAGGAAATAATTCCCCGAGTCACATTAATTCCTTAGCTACATCTTTTTCCTTAGCTACTGCTTTTCGACATTTGTATTTTAAAAATAAATTTACATGTATTTTACTATAAAAAATAAATAAAAAATGTCCAATGAAAGCAGTATTAGGAAAAGATGTAGCTAAGGAATTACTGTGTGTATATGAATCACCAAGTTGCCAAAGAATTATGTTTATGAAATAATTCCCGAGTCACATTAATTCTTTTTAGCTACATCTTTTCCTAAGCTACTGCTTTTCCTTGGGCATTTGTATTTTTCAAAAATAAATTTACATGTATTTTTAAAAAATAAATTTACATGTATTTTTAAAAAATAAATTTACATGAATTTTATTTATAAAATAAATAAAAAATGTCCAAGGAAAAGCAGAAGCTAAGGGAAAAGATGTAGCTAAGGAATTAATGTGGCTAAGGAATTAATGTTGCCAAAAATCTATGTTTCAAGGAAATAATTCCTTAGAGTCTTATTAATTCCTTAGCTACCTTTTCCTTAGCTACTGCTTTCCTTGACACATTTTATTTTTCAAAAATAAAAATAACATGTATGTCTATTTATTAAAAATCCTGGTTAAAGAGCAAAGTAAGGAATTGAGGTTATCAAAGAATTCTGTTTTAGGAAATATATTTGCTTGAAAAAATTATTCTTTTGGCAATTTCAATCAATCTCTTTAGCTACATCTTTTTTTTAGCTTTAGCTTATCCTTTGGGATTTATTTATTAAATACATTACATGTATTCCGTTTGTTAAATCAATAACTGTCTCAAGTAAACTTCAAGGTTCCTTTCTTTGATTTCTATTTTTTAACAAATAAAAATACACGCAATTCATTTTCATTTTCTTTGTTACCAATTTGAGGAAGAACTTACCCGAAAATAAATGTAAACGTTCAAATACAATTTACAATTTACAATTTTTGGTAAATTCTAAATTTTTTATAGTAAGTTCTATTCTTTTTCATTTCGCTTTAAAAATATATATTACAATCTAATCAGGCGAAATTTACCTCTATAAATGCAATAAGTTACCTTTCAAAAATGTAAAAACAAAAATTCATTATTTTATCAGGTAAAATTCGCATGTTTAGAGGTAAATTTCTGCCTGATTAATTTGTCATATATTTTTACAAAAATAAAAAGAGTAAGATTTGCTCTAAAAAATTAAAAATTGACCTCATAAATTGTAAAATTTACCGAATAAAATAGTTTTTTAGTTTTCCTTTTTTCGGGTAAAAAGTTGCATTTCTTTGCTCGGCGTCCCCCAATCGTACACAAAAAAGGTAAAATCTACCAATTATTTTTCTCCGTGTACAATTGCTTTTTTATTTACTGTTTTGATTTTTAATGCACGCTTCCAAGCATCACACCGATTTATTTTATTCAGACGTCGTGGTGAATTGTGCGTTTCCCATATTGGTGCCTCTCGTCGCGGCTTATTGTAGATTATGTCTATTCAACCATTCGTAGTACCGTTTGCATTTTATCTAATTTTGGCTAGTTTTGCAAAGTTGAAAATAAGGGACTTTTTTTTTCGAAAATTTTTGTTTTTTCAAGTTTTTTCTTTGGAATTTTTTTTTTAAAGTTTTTTTTCTAATTTTTCTCTAAGTTTGATTCTTATATTTTTTTATAATTAATTTTAAATGTTTCCCTTATTCCCAATTTACCCAAGAATTTAGATAGTAGATTAAGCTAGATATTGTTTGTTTGGCTACAATTACTGCACCCGTATTCACATGGCAAATTTTATACAATTAAGGGCTTTTTTTTGCCGTTGATGACGCTTGTAAAATTTTTTTTATATAGATTTCATATACAAAAGCTTCACAAGCGCCACCAGTGGAAGAAAAACGCCTTAAATTGTAATGCCCTCTGAATACGGGTGCAGCTATAAGTAAAAAATCTACACGGAGAAAAATAATTGGTAGATTTTACCTTTTTTGTGTACGATTGGGGGACGCCAAGCAAAAAAATGCAACTTTTAACCGAAAAAAAGGTAAAACTAAAAAAACTATTTTATTCGGTAAATTTTACAAATTATGAGGTCAATTTTTAATTTTTTAAGAGCAAATCTTACTCTTTTATTTTGTAAAAAATATATGACAAATTAATCAGGCGAAATTTACCTCTAGACATGCGAATTTCACCTGATAAAATAATGAATTTTGTTTTACATTTTTGAAAGGTAACTTGTGCATTTTATAACGGTAAATTTCGCCTGATTAGATTGTAATATATTTTTAACAAAATGAAAAAGTAAGACTTACTATAAAAAATTTAGAATTTACCAAAAAAATTGTAAATTTAGCCTAATGAAATTGTATTTGAACGTTTACATTTATTTCGGGTAAAAGTTGCCACTCAAATTGGTAACGAAAATGAAAATGAATTGTGTATTTTATTTGTTAAAAAATAGAAATCTAGGAACCTTGAAGTTTACTTGAGACAGTTATTAATTTAACGTATATTTGAAAAATAAATTTACATGTATTTTATTTATAAAATAAATAAAAAATGTCCAAGGAAAAGCAGTAGCTAAGGAAAAGATGTAGCTAAGGAATTAATGTGACTCGGGAATTATTTCTTGAAACATAATTCCTTAGCCATTATTTAGCTACATTTTTCTATTACTGCTTTTCCTTGCACATTTGTATATTTTTAAAAAATAAATTTACATGTATTTTATTTATAAAATAAATAAAAAATGTCCAAGGAAAAGCAGTAGCTAAGGAAAAGATGTAGCTAAAGGAAAAATTGAGCTGGTAAAATTATGTAGATATTGTGTGTTTGGCTATAATTGAAAAATAGTTAATTGTGATTTAATTTATACAATAAATTGAATTCTAAAATAAATTGAATTTCTATAGGAAAATGGTTAGGAAAGGATGTTGCCTACCAGTTAATTAATAAAGAATTAATTTAGCCAAAGAAATTAACAGGTAGGCAACATCCTTTCCTTAGACATTTTTTCGATAGCTTTTTATTTTTCCAAACGGACAAAAAGCTATGGGAAAAATGTCTAAGGGAAGGATGTTGCCACATGTTAATTCATAAAGAATAAATTGAGCTACAGAAATTAACAGGCAAACAACTTCCTTTCCTTAGCCATTTTTCCCATAGCTTTTTGTTTATTTAAGTGAATAAAAAGCTATGGAAAAAAAGTACATGTAACGGACTTGACCCTCCACGGAGCTATAGCAGTGATCCTTGGAATTATTAATAACTAACTCCCATTAGTTATTAACAATTCACACGACAACAAATAAATAATCAGAACTCATTACTCCATAACAAGCTCTCTATATTAATTATTTATTTCGAGAACCAGCGAAATAATAAATTTCGTTACAACTTCTATAATTGCATATATATATATATATATGCTGAATGTAAGTCCCAAGGTAGGACGATTTCTCTGGTTTAAAGGGACATTGTAACCATATAGTTTAAAAACAAACATAAATAAAAAACAAAAATTTAGTGGAGTCTACTAATGAAACGTCGTCAATTAAGACCTTGTTAGAATTGATCAATCAATATTTACAATTGGGCCCTCCGAGAAAATGTGAATATTTATTTAATCTAATAAGGCCCGCAAGTAAAAAAAAATTATAACGATAGTTTTTGGGAACAAAAAATAGTAATTCGAATTAGCATTAACCCATTTGATTCGTCAGTTTGAATAACTCCTTAAAATAATAAAACGTGACACTACATATTGTTGAATAAAAAAAAAAATAAGGGACCTATTAATTTGAAAAAAATATCGAGTTCTCTACGAAGCGTCGTTGATTAAGGGCCTCGCCCGAAATCGAAAATGAAAAATTGATTAGAACCCAAATATTCTAACAAAACATTCCATCGCTTTAAAAAAAAAAAACAAAATAAGCATCTTAAAAGCGAATTTGATCAAACAGTTCAATAATTATCGCAAAATAACAAAAAGTCACACGAAAAGCGAAAACATAAGTGTTCCACGAAACATTAATTAACCATCCAAATAATACTATTTCCAAAAAACCATTACGTAATTTTCTCTGTTATTAATGAAATATTGTTCTTCTTTCTTTACAGTGTTTGGACATGATACATCTAGTTGCGATGGTGCTGAAACATTCTAGTAAAATCGTTTCTAATACCGTCGAAAATTTGATTATGATTTTCGAGTCTATTTTTTTTATAACAGCTATATGAATGTTAAATACTTGTTTTAGATTTTGATTGTTATAAGTTATTACTATTCAATTAAACAGAGTAAAAAGAAAGTTTCAAACTTTTTGAAGATTTGTACACCAACATCATACATTCAAGTGTATTTATTTCAGCGTTAAAAATCAGAAATTAAATATCATAATGCTATGTATATTATAGAATATTGATGAGAATCGAAACTAGAAAATATAAAGAAACAAAAAAAAAATATCTGACTTGAAATTTAGGATTCATAAGAGCCTCAATTTTTTTTCTTTTCATTTAAATTTTTTAGTAAACAAAAGATGTAGAATATAGAAAATCATATCATAATCTTAAAGTATGAAGCTGCTCATGGTACAATGGGGGCCAGAAGTGTAAACCTCTAGCAGATGATTTCTAAAAACATGATTTTTATAAGTGCGAGAAGAACAAAGTATTAACGTACAACGCAGCACAACGCTAGTAAACTTGATATGATGAGAATGTTATGAAATCTTGAGATTAGGTAAATAAAATATTAACGCCACTAATGTGTCCTTAAAATTATAGGTAATAATATTAGTTTTTTTTAAATTAATTATTAAAGTAGGCCTGTTTTAGAGAGGTTATACATGGCTCTTATGGAAGCAAGTGTAAATAAATAATTCGAAATATAAACAATATGGTTAAAAATGTTGACATATTTCCTAAAAACTACTGAATAATAAAAAAAAATATCAAGTTTTTTTTTATATCAATATTATTGTGGCAAATAATATTAGATTTTCTGTAATTATAAAAACTATCCACAAAAAAATGAAATTTCATCAGGTTTATCACTGTTTATCACCATCAGCGTCGAACAAGTAATTCTCAAAAAGTAGGAATTAAAACATAACATATGAGGGGCTTTCTCAGTACATGTACGCTGTTGCAAGCTGACTTTTTGCTGACTGCGCATTCACCTGCGCATGCTCAGTAATAAACCCTCGAAAGAAAGCACCTATTAATGAAAAGAATTTGAAAGCAAATTACAATTACTAATTTACTATCATACGAATAATTAAAGTACGATTACAAAGTGATAGCGAGTGTAAAATCTTGTTTTATTGGATTTGATTAGTTTATGAATTCTTGATACGATTTTATTCTTTGGGATGCTATTTTAATTGAATAATGCTTCCTAGTATGAAGTATAAAAATCAAATATATATTTAGTGAGGAAATGTCAAAAAATTAATTTATGCTCGTATGTTAATTTTGCGTGGAATTATTAATACACTACGCACATAAGTCATAATCGGTATTCTTGTAATTGATAAACCATTGGATAAAAGAAGCTACAGGTATTGCATATTGGAGAATCTGTAGGTATTTCAATGACAAGTTTTTAGAGTTAGAAATTAGTTTAATTCTTAATCTAAATGCGTCAAATGCATTTGACTATGTTAATAATGTAAAATTATTAATTGTGGATAATGTTAGGTATTAACGGAAACAAAATTAGCAAACAGAACTTCCATAATCAATTTGCTTATGACAGTAATTAATCAATGCTTATATTAGTATTTTACTAGCATGTTCTAGGGGAATCAAAAGCGAGATCTTTATGATTTCTCTGACGAAACAAGGTCAGTAGCGAAGATATTTTACTTCTGTTAGTAAAATAGAAGTTTTAGACATAAAAATTTGAATATAAATTCAAGATTAACCATAAAGATTTTAATTATTTATGATTTGCTAAAATATTTTTAAATGAAAACAACCTGTTAATTTTTAAAGAATTAATTTAGCCACAGAAATTAACACGTAGGAAACATCCTTTCCTTAGACATTTTTCCTATAGTTTTTTATTTATTCAAACAAATCAAAAGCTATTGACAAATGACTAAGAAAAGGATGTGGCTTAGCTTCTCATTTTTAAAGAATTAATTCAGCCATAAAAATTAACAAGTAACTCACGTCCTTTCCTTAGTCATCTATCAATAGCTCATTATTTATTTGAACAAATTAAAAGCTATTGACAAATTTTTGAAGAAAGGATTACTTAGCTTTTGATTTTTAAAGAATTAATTTAGCCAAAGAAATTAACAAGCAAGTCACATTTTTTCTTTAGACATTTGTCAATAGCTTTTTCTTTGATGTGACTTAGCTTTTAATTGTTGAAGAGTTAATTTAGCCAAAGAATCCAACAGGTAAGTCACATCCTTTTCTTAGCCATTTGTCGATATCTTTTTATTTATTTCAAAAAATCAATTATCGATGGCAAACGTCAAAGGAATGAATGTAGCTTACCTGTTAATTTTTCAAGAATTACTTTAACCAAAGAAATTAACAAGCAAGTCACATTTTTTCCTTAGATATTTGTCAATAGCTTATTCTTTATTTAAACAAATTAAAAGCTATCAACAAATATATCTGAATCTACAAAATAACAAGAAAAAAAATCATTTTTTAATTTGTAATATTATATTGAATGAATATTTGAATTTTCTTTTTTATCAATATGTTACTTTACTTCAGTTAATAAAATAGGAATTTACGAATCAATATATTCGTTGGACAAATTCACATTCTATTGGTAGATTTTGTTTGTATTTTATTTTGTAGATTTCATTTAGTTGATAATTGACCTTTTTATAATTCTTTGAACTATATAATTTATTTATATTATGCAATAAGAGTAAATATCTGTGTAGCTTAAAGTTTCAACAAAATAATCACATCATATAAAACTCTATTTTCAAGATTTCTCCAGTTCTAATAAAAATTTGAATCTCATGCTGATGAAAAGATTTTATGAGTTAATTATCAGTACTTCAAATAGCCAATTAACTCAATAAGTTTATTTAGTGCGACATCGCAATTATACTGAATGTAATCTTCCAATTCCCTTAATTTTTCTAGTTATATAATATCAGAAAGTTGTTTAGTTGGTAACTCATTCGTCCATTACAAGACAATTCCACGATAAATCTCAAGTAGGGACATTTTCATTTATCAAGATGACTAGAAATACAGGAGGACTATCTCCTTATCTCTCGCCTGTATATGAAAACCATATCGCTATATGATCGCCGCTTAATTGAGTGGCGCTATAGTATTCCGGTAACGTGCGTGACTTGTACATATATTTAATACTACTATATTGCGCATCGCCTATGCTTATAGCCATAAGTGGGCTGTGCGCATTCATTACGGTGCAGACAATCTTTTTGTCGCAGTCATACTGCTCGACAAAAATTTTTTACGCATGTCCGAATTATTATTCGAGTAGGAGCTCGGAAACATTCGGCAACGCACACAAATTCATTTTGTATACGTGTGAACTGAACGGATTATTCGGACATGCGCAAAAAAATTTTTGTCGAGGCGTATGACTGCGACAGAGAGATTGTCTGCAACGAAATTAATGCGCACAAAATCATACCCTATGCGCAATATAGTAGTATTAAATATATGGACTTGTATCGCTTTTTTTTAGAATGTGCATAATACAAACATACTCTGGCGAACACTAAATAGAGCATTATACAGCTTTCAAGATTCTCATAAAAATTACTAATTAATTTGGTTCCCTGATGATCATCCGACGGACTTATTTCCTACGGACAGTCCTCCCACCGACATGCACCCCACGGATCCACACCTGCACCCGTATTCAGAGGATATTCTCATTAGGGCGTTTTTTTCCGATGGTGGCGTTTGTGAAGCTTTTCTATGTGAAAACTATATAAAAAAAATTTTGTCAAGCGCCATCAGCGGACAAAAAAAGCCCTAATGAGAACAATTTTGCCCCGTGAATACGGGTGCCGACCAGACTCTTTTCCCACGGGCATTCACCCACGTGACATTATTTTCAAAATAGAATAAATAAACCAGTAAATAAATAATCTACAATATAATTTATTGAAAAAAAATATAAAACTTTAATAAACAGTACTGAAATTTTTATATAACAACTTTAAATACAAAACAATATAATTTTAATTTTAATATTCAAAGCAACAGCTCTTAATAAACAGTATTGAAATTTTTATACAACTACAAATACAAAACAATAATTTTAAATAATAATAATTTTAAAGTCATTCCGTCAATCTATAAAAAATAATTATAAAAAAATTAAAAATATAGAAATATATAAATCTATAATTAAATAATCAAATACTCATCAAATATATATATTTATAATAGTAATATATTCACATTCAAAATTATGTACACACTTGTGTACACAAATGTATACACTTATTACACAAATGATACTTATTATTAATTGTTGTTGATTATTATTAATAAATTTATATATTTTATTGTTACATTAATTACACGAAATTACAATATAGTCTGCAGTCCAATTCAGAGGCAAATTTTTTACAATTTAAGGCGTTTTTGCCGGTGTTGGCGCTTGTCGAATTTTTTTATATAGATTTCATATAAAAGCTCTACAAGCGCCTCCAGTGGAGGAAAAAACGCCCTAAATTGTAATGCCCTGTGAATTGGACTGCTGACTATGGCAATATAAATATATAGTGTCTGTGGGGAGAAAGTCGTCGTTGGCTAAGAGTCCGTAAATACTAAGTCAGGTAGGGTGACAGTCCGTCGGTACAATGTCAATGGGGAAACAGTCGTGGGAAGAAAGTCCGTAGGAATTACGTCTCGGTACCATTAATTTAAAGACATTACCCGGGAAAAACGGTTTGTATACAACCATATACAATCATATACAACCATATATGATTGTATACAAACTCATACAGTTGTATATCGCCATTTTCTGTATACAAATTTATAAAGTTGTATACAGTTGTATATAACCATATATGGAATTTATAGATCAAATTCAAGAATGGTTGTATACAAACATAGATAGTTGCATGGTAGAAATACTACAGGTATGGCAGTGCGCAGCCTGGTTTGGCCGCTGTGAATCGACCAATCAAAAGGTCGCCTTCTCGCCACAAAAATGGAAGACTTTATGCGCGCGCGATACAAATTTGTTAAGAAAATTTTCAAGTTTTTTTTAAATTTTTCAAAAGTTATCATATTTATTCAACTAGATTTGGTATATTTTATAATGATTCACATACATCAATGATAAAAATTAATTATTTATATTAAATAAATGAATCCAAGTATAATAAATACAACACAACCTCTATTGTTTGTGGCATCAAAAAAAACAACAACAATGAAAATATTATAATTTATTTGTTAAACTGTCTTGGTTTTTTTATTTTTTTTATTTTTTATAAACATGCTCCACATATATTTATTAGTATTTACAACAATATAAAAAATAGTTGTCAAAACAGTATGTTAGAGAGAGAGGATCTTATAATAGAGATTGCGCGTTAGAAAGAAAAGCAAAACAGCTCGATGGCGCGTTCTTGATTGGTTGAAAAAATAAGGCTGCGCAGAACGCGACGAAAAAAGCATGGACTACTGCCATACCTGTAGTACTTCTACCATGGATAGTTGTATACAAACATAGATAATTGTATACAAGTTTATAATTATTTAAACAATTTAATTTTTTTGTTTATATATTTGATGATTTATTTGACCGAAAAAATTACACCATAAATACTTGACTTTACCGGGACTTGAACACGGTATCTTCTAGTTGAAACTCCAGAGCCTTACTTACCTAACCACGGCAGCTACAATTGAAAATTAGGAAAATTTGTTCTACTTAAATATTCATTATAATCATAGCAATCCAAGGATCAACTAACACTCGGCCGATATATGAATTTCATTTGTTTCGTATACCCCGGAATGTATTGTCATA